>NW_024962252.1:24846360-25088302 GCF_019238085.1 Lagopus leucura
GGGAGGGGAGGGGAGGGGAGGGGAAGAACAAATGCTAAGTTCCAACCTTTTCAGTGCTGTATGAATAAACTTGAAAGGAGGAAAGTAGATATTGCTGAGTGCTTCCTTCTGCTTGTTGCAGAAATAAAGTGATTTATTCTGCTCTCTTCCAGGATCACTTTATGCTTTCACTGATAATTACACAGGGAGAGAAGAGAAATGAATACTGACACAAGTCTCTAAGGCCATCTATTATACTTGTGATCTGGAAGGAGCCACATGCAGCCATCACAAGACAGTCTAAAAGGAAAAAAAACCCTATATTTCATTAATTAATTCACATTCTGAAAAAGAAAGTATGTGAAATGCAGACTAAGAGATTGAAATTCAAAAACTCTCGCTGATGTGGAGAGAGAGAGAGACAGAAGCAGTTCACTGGGATGAATTCCTAGCTCTTGATTCTCTCTATCCTCCTTTCTGAGAAAGCTAAACTCTTGCCAACCAAAGAGTTAATGCAGTACTCTGTCACTGTGTTGACTGTCCTCTAGTAGCATGTTCACTTTGAAACTGAAAGGAGACTGATTCAGCTAGTGGACTATATAACACTAGTGCCTGCTCTGAAATTGCAGCACTGCTAACTGTATTCTCCTTACTTTAGTGGCCAGGTCATACAGTGACATACATACTTCTTCTGCTTCCTTATATATAATTCCATCTGCTTCTATTTATATATAATTTCTTTCTAGACTATTGATAATGTTTTCAAGTTGGTTGTGGATATAATCATGTCTCCCTTCCATCAACTAGAAATGAATCTTGGTGGACAAGTTAGCTAAGATCCATGTGATGGAGCCCCATGTCTGAAGTCTGCAGCACATGTTTTGGGAGTATTTTTCATGCATGCGGCACTCTGCTCATATGGATTAGATTGTGCAATTGGGATTTTTTTCCTGGTCAAGTAAAAAGCATTTCTCTTTTCAAACAAAAAGAATCCTGCTGGCATGTTCAGAACAGGGCCCACCTTTCCTCTTACTTTGACTCCCACTGTGTATTTTCTTCCTAAAAAAAAAATGATAATATTATTTTCCTATGGATACTTGCTTTTCAGTGGGAAGAGCAGCATTAATTACAGGAGAAACACATTGTTTGAACATTTGATATCCAAACTTCTCCCTCTAATGAACTACCACTATCTTCTACTTCTGTATTGATTTTCAATTATCTGCAAATCCTTGCTGTCACAGAGCTGACTCAGACAATCAGCATTTAACTGCAAAGCAGGTGTGCACAGTGATGCTCAAGCAGTCTATAATGCTATTCTTTGCAGAGCCATGTAAGCAAAAGAAGCATCTCTACTGTTACAGCCCTGTAATCTTGTGTGTTCTCTCATGTTGTACTGCATTATCTAATTTGGGAAAATTAAAAAAGGAAAAAAAAAAAAAGCCAAAAACAAATAGAAGCAACCTATGAACAGAGCTGTTGTGAAATATGTATTTATAGTTATTTGGAAAGACAAAATGACCTCCCAGAACACAATTATATTTTTATAGCTTGTTCAGCTTGAAGAGTAATTTGGGTTCATTGAGACCTAAATTTATTCTTGAATTGTTTGTTCATTATTTGATATTAAATTGCCTAGTAATACATAGCTGTCTGCTGTTTTCAAAATAGAAAGTCACAGTTCAGTGTGTACTGAATGAAAGGGCTCTTTTTGGAGTACGTTCTCTTGTCATTACTATCAGCAAAAAAAAAAAAAAAAAAGGAGAACACCACAACACAGCTAATCATGCCAGGCAGAAAGAGCATATTGTCTTCATGGAATCATAGAATGGCTTGTGTTGGAAGGGACTCTAAAGATGATCTACTTCCAACCCATAATGTGGGCAGGGCTGCCCCCCACCAGCTCAGCTGCCCAGGGCCCCATCCGACCTGACCCTGAGCGCCTTCAGGAATGGGGCACCCACAGCTCTCTGAGCAGCTGTGCCAGGAACTCACTGCCCTCTGAGTACAACATTTCTTCCTAACATCTGCTCTAAATCTCCCCTCATTTAGTTTAAAACCGTTCCCCTTTAACCTAACACTACATATAAAAAGTACCTTTCCATCTTTCTCGTGGGCCCCCTTCAAGTATTGAAAGGACACAATGAGGTCTCCCTGGAGGCTTCTCTTTTCCAAGCTGAACAAGCCGAGCTCTCTCAGCCACTTTCATTTGAAGAGGTGCTCTAGACCTTTCACCATCTTAGTGGCCCAAAAATGTGTTTTGTGGCCCCTTCCTTTGCTTTTGAGAGCTTTCTGGCACCATACCTACACTTCAAATCACAGTTATTCTTTTATCACTGTTTCCTTTCAAGTTCCAGTTACAAGCTGCTTGTTCATCACTGTTTTGTACTCTTGACTTCTTGTCTTAGTGAATTCCTGAAGATGAGGCAGGAAATAGAAATACAGCATTTGAATTCGCCGATGACAGAAGCAAGCTACCAGACACTCATTAATTATAATAATTAAGGGAACGATTAAGGAAACACTTGAAAGACTCTTGTCTTTGTAAATGGTGTACTACAGATTGACTGGCAAATACAGGGAGACTGTTGGAGAGGCCTCTGTCCTCTCCTCTTCACATGCCTACGTTTCAGCTGCAAACTTGGGCCAGACTCTGTCCAGCTTTTCGCCCACTTCAACTGTTCTTTATTTGTTTTACAAATAACTAACTAATAACACAGGAGCTGTACTGCTGTTTGCCAAGGAGAGCCACCCACAAGGCCCGCCCAGCTGCTGCATGTCTCTCCCTGCAGCACTGCTGGTGTTGGGCAAGTACTGGGGAATCACAGAATCGTTGATGTGGAAAGGACCTTTAAAGGTCACCTAGTCCAACTTCCCTGCAGTGAACAGGGACACCTACAGCTACATCAGGTTGCTCAGAGCCCTGTTCAGCCTGACATTGAATGTCTCCAGGGATGGGGCTTCCACCACCTCATTGGACAATCTATTCCAATGCCTCACCACCCTAATTGTAAAAAACTTCCTTATGTCCAATCTAAATCTCCTCTCTTTTAGTTTGAAACCACTTCCTCTTGTTTTGTCACAGCTAGAGAATCTGTCCCCGTCTTTATTACAGCCTCCCTTCAGATACTGAAAGGCTGCTCTCCGGTCTTTTCCAGGCTGAACAGCCCCAGCTTTCTCAGCCTGTCTTCAAAGGACAGTTCTGCCACTTGTTTCCAGTATGCTTTGGGGAATAATGTGCCTCACTTGACAGGGCTTTCCTCCTGAATGAAGCTTGAAGTAAATAACGTCAGCTTGCGCACTTTGTCTTTGTTAACAATCCCATGTTTTCCCTTATCATTAGCTGTGTACAAAGCTCAGTGCTGAAGATGACTGTATGTTGATTTTCCAGACTGACAAGCAGAAAATTGGCCAAATACATATTACTAAGCACGTGTTAGACAGTGTTAAGCACTAGTAGATTAAAAGATTGTAAAGATGAAGTGGCACATCCATCTTCAAACAATGGACTTCTGAAAGATTATCTACTGCTGAGTTGTCTGACTGGTGCTCGTTCCCCTTAATGAAACAGCTTTGCACCACCATGCCCAGGAAGGCAGTGTTTAGGTGGGGAAGTGCTTATGGCCCCTCACTTATGTGAATGACTACACAGTGGGTTAAGTGCACAGCCTCATCCCAAATAGAGAAGAGCAGTCCTGTGGGGACAGCTGTCTGTAGGGATTGCTTGTGGAGCCTAGATACAAGAACCTTGGCAGCAACAACAGCTGCCACCACAGGCAAAACTCAGCCTGTGCCTCCTGCATACCTCTGGGGTAGGTGGTAGGTAAATTGAAGTGGGTATGCAGTGAAGCCTGCAATGCTGGAACTAGGGAAATTCATTGGCTTATGGGTATATAGACAGCTACTAAAGAAAATGAGCAGGAATGTACCCTGTGACCCAGAGAGGACGGGTGATGGAGGAGTGTGAGTTCAGAAAGGGGAAAGGCTCCTGCACACCTCCTGAAGGGCCTCTTCTGCTACTTTGTTCATGGGCAAGACACAGGGCTGGGTGGACTGCTGGCATCACCCAGTTATTGTGTTGCTATCTGGCAGCCAATGGCAACAGAGGAACTTGAAAGTCACGCTCCAATCTTGCAAAGCACCATATGAGAGAGAAAGTTGGAAGCAATTTCCCAAACGTGCCTCATGCCACATTGTAAGCATGGCCCACTGTGGACCAGGAGCTTGGGATAACTGCTGGTGCCCACCAAGCACAGCTGCAGCTGCAGCTGGAATGCAGTCTGGAAATGTGCTCGCAGAGATTGGCCCAACCCTTGTCAAGATGAGGAGATGAGGTTGCCTTAGCAGCCACACAGTCAGCCACAAATTATTTTGTTTACAAGGCCTGTGAAGGGGAGCTAGAGCTGAGTCCTGCTCAGACCCAACTTGGAGAATGTCTTTGCTGAATGCTTCCTTTGGCTGCAAAAAAACCATGAGTTAATGTGCCACGTTGATGTTATCCTGCTTGCTTGGAAGGTTGCTTTGAAGCAGTTCTGGTTTACAGCAAGTAATCATCTAACTAATTTATATTTTTTAATTGATGAGAATGAGCATAATCTAGTTATAACAACTTCAGGAGAATGTGACCAGTTTTTACACTAAAGCCAAAGAAGATGACCCTGTAATTATGGTTCTGACAGCCTGGTATCAGTCTTGGGCAAAATGATGAGATGACTGATGCAGGATTTGATTCATCAGGAATTAAAAGAGAGGAATATAATTAGTACCAGTTAAGAGAGGTTTACTGAGAATAGATTGAATTCTATTATCTCAATATTTTTTTTTCAAATGAGATAGCATGCTTAACCCGTAAAGCTAACAGAACAAATAAAAACTACATCACAACATTTTTCCTGACAGCCCATATGATATGTAACAGATGAAGGAGACACTGTTTGAAGGACAGTGTCTGAATGTAGTTCAGAATCTGGCACCTGATGCTCTAAATGGGTGCCATAGGATTCAGCTGGGGCTGGCTTGCAGCCATATCCTGATGTTAATGATGCTTGAAGATCACACCAAAAGGTGTGAGAGCAGTGCGTAACACAGACTCAGACAGAGGCAACTTGTTCTTCACCTGTGTTGAGCATGCCCTCAGGGATGGCCTGAGGGCAACTGTAGGCCTGTGGGACAAAACAAGTGGGCCAGGCAAGAGAATGGGACAATCTCTCCTCTTAGACAGTGTCTATGACAAGGATTGGAAGATGGGAAAGAGCAAAGGCCTGGCGATGAAATCTGACCAGGCGAGGCAGTGGTATTTGGTGTAAGGTGGATGCAGAGCTGGTGGTGGCACCAGACCCTGGTGTGATGGCAGCTGCAATACTTATTGGCTCAGTCTTTCCTTCTTATTGAGACATAGCTGCTCTGTAATGTGATTTCCCTGCTCTCTTGCTGCTCTTTTCCACCCTCTGCAGTCCTTCTGGCAATGGGTCTTTCTGGAGGAACATGGCACAAGTTTCCAGGAGAGGCAGGATGAAACATCTGCTGAAGGAGGCTGTCTCTTTCCGTGGGGAGCCCATGAAATCCAGAAACGGCTTAGACTCAGCCTCTTTTAGAGAGCCAAAGGAGAGTAACATCAGTTTTACCAGATAACCAGCATTACAGAGAGACTACAGCAACCACTGTAGGTGATGAGAAAAAAAAGATAAAATGACAACACTTGCTAAAAGGTTTAAAGCGGTTGTCTGTTCCCTGGAGCTGTCTATGATCCTTCAGACCAAAAGGACACCAGAACTAAGGTACTACATTGTGCCACGAGAATCTGTCACGTAGCTTGAAGGGCAATATAGTGTGTTACAGAAGCTAAGATGCTGCACGTTATTTCTGAGGACTTAAGGGAGTTCAGCAGCAGAAAGAGGTAAATTAGAATATTTTTAGAAATGCAGTGAAGCCATTTTACATTGAGAAGCAGAATGCTTAGACAGTATTTGGTGCAACAAATGCTGGTTATCATCCAAGCTGTACACTGTAAAAGATAAATTACTGATACAACACAAAACCTGTCTCATTGAGTTTGTTGTCCTAATTGGCTAAATCCCAGCCAAATGTCTGGAAATGATTGATCTTTCATCACAGATACATTGTCAGCTTCACTTTACTGCACCATGAGCAATCTTACAGTAGGGTATAGCCATTATAATTCACCAACTTAAACATCAGGTATTTCTGATGATATAAATTAGCTCTATGGTTTCAGCACTGCTTTTCCTCAGGTATACTGCAGATGCTGAGACTCTATAGTAAAAACCATCTTTCTTGCACTTTGGGTGAAATCTTGCCTCCCTGAATACCTTGTCTTCCATGGAGGTGGATTTTCATCCTCTCTCCAGTATTTTTATGAACAATGAATCATTACACCAAACTCAGCAGTAATATTTGCCCATGCTTGCAGGGTGGGACCTATGCTTAGAGAAACAGAAGATCTCCTGCAAGTGGATATTTGCACAGTCTGCTCGTGTTGTTAAAACACAATCCGTGTAGGAACACTTAAAAACATTTCAGCAGGAGTAGCCTGGTTTCAAAAACAAACAAACAAACAAACAAACAGCTTCCAATGCACTGGGAGGACATTTAATTCCATTTTTTTTTTTCTGCTGACAATTCATTTCCTTCAGAAGAAAAGTTCATAACTTGAGATTATTGCCATAATGTTATGATATCCACACAACAGTATGACCGATAGAATGGTAAACCATAACTTACATGCAGTGATAAATATGGTGCAGTTCCACTCATTGTGGCCTCTAGCATGACTGACACTAAACTACTAATTATCTTGGTAAATAAATGGTAAGCAAGTGACATACATTTCAATATAAAGTAGCTATGGCAATCTCAAATCAGATGTAAACAGATGAAAGCCCCCAGATTTCAGCCAGCAGAATGATGTTTGTCAGATCTTTAGAAAATGTTGTAGGCACAAGTAAAATGATCCTGTCATCTTCCTCAGATACACTACACAGAACTGAGGGGGCCAGAGAATGGCAAAGACGAGCTTTTGCTTTCTAATTGGGATAGCGGAGATAACAGGCCACGCAGCATTGAGTTTTAAGTATTCCATAAACAATTACATCAGTTTGTTCACCTGTGTGGAGCCATTTTAAAGGTATGGAGGCAATGGCACTAAAAATTGTAAATGAATCCAAAGGGGATGTTAAAGCAAATATCAGGAATGTCAGCGCTGCTTATGTGTATTAAAAGCGTATTATAGGCAATCATTCAAAGTTATAGAATAGCCCATGAAAGGCTGAGATATTTTCTTGAAAATAAAGGAAAAAAGCATACATACAAAATGAAATGTATGAGCATTTTCCATATTTAGCCCTGCTGGAGAGGAAATGAGGGGGGAAGTTCAGTTTTGCTGTGCACTCCCACAAAGAGAGCTAATTGGTAAAAACTTGGTTGTAGCACAGAAGTTAACTTCCCACAACCATTCCTCCATGCTCCCATTCCTTAATGTAATTCACCACATTTAATGTAATTAATTTGGAAAGAAGGAAGAACCGTTTTCCCAAAGGAATCTCCTGACTGACAGCTGTTTTACATAATCAGTGCAGACACAGCGGTGGTGGAGCACACTCCAGCTATTACCTCCTAATGGACATTTATTTTGGTCTCCTACTGTGTTCCACAGCAAGATGGCTGGGGAGATTCAATTTAAATTCCTTCCCCTGTAAAATTAATTCTTGAGCTAAGCATGTATGCTGCAGAACCTCCTGCTCTGGGGCAGCGCCTGGTCAGGCTGCCCACCCAGGGATTCCTCAGAAATATCCACATCACAAACTGCACAACCATTCAAAAAAATCCTCCTCAGTGAGAAAAAATGTAGCATCTTAGAGATTAGGCTCAAGGGGAGACTGATGTAGGTCCATAAATACCTGAAGCGAGGAGCAAAGAGGACAGAGCCAGGCTCTTTTCAGTGGTGCCCAGTGTCAGGACCAGAGGCAGCGGGCACAAACTGCAGCACAAATGGTTCCCTCTGAACACAGGTTACCCAGAGAGGCTGTGGGGTCTCCTCCTTGGAGATGTGCAGAACCCTCCTGGATGTGGGCCTGAGCCCCCCAACCCCTGCGGGAATGAGGTTGGGCCGGGTGGAGCCTCTGCCCTTCTGCGATTCTGTGAGTGATTAACGAGGGCAACTACACTCCCATTAAGAGCCATTAAAGGCATTAAAGAGCACATGCAACTGAAATTGTGAAGTGAAACGGAAAAACACTGTGAAGATAAAGCAAATTGTTGTTTTGTACTTTTCTACAGTGAAGAGCAAGGGAGACTGAAGGAGGACTGCAAGTTAGTAAATATGCAGAAAGTCCAGTATCTGTTTCTTTCTAAATAATGTTTGGCTTATTTGTAGGAGGAAAATAATCACATCTTTCCCCCCCCCCCGGCTCATTAAATGTACAGGTGGGTTGTGGAATATGTCTCCAATGTTCCGTTTTTATTGCATAAATGCAAAACTGTGTTTTTCAAACCTAATTTTAACAGAACTGTAAACTTGGTATGTGTCCTCCCGTACCATATTGTACACGGACACATCCAGCAGTAGGTGGTGTTCCCGGGGTGGAAGTAAATGTAGTTTAATATGCAAATTAAAGAGGGTTTTCTGAGGAGGAGAGGTCTGTGGGGTTTTTGAGATGGAAACCGAGAGTATTTAAAGAGGAAAGTCTCTATGATGACAATAACTGCTTCACTAATTTTTAAATCCTGTACAACCACTCGGAAACAGGGAAAATGTACATTCTTTCCCTGTTTTGTTTTCCTTTCAAATATTCATGCAACAAATCATTCATTCAAATCACATCCTGATTGTGGAATTACTGCACGTGTGCTTCATTGCCCAGATTTCCCTCGTATTTTCTGAGAATGTAAGTAGCAAGTCCAAATTCCCTACAAGGTTTTTCAGTTCTTAAACAGGTTTAATCTCTTTTATTAGAAAATATTCGCTTTAAGTATTCTTTTCAAATCATATCCCAGATTTATAGCACATGGTATGGGATTCTTAAAAGTCATAGGATCCTTTCAAAGCTATAAATAGCACTATAAGCTGACATTTTCTATTGGGTTTTATTGCTGTAAGCATTCTTCATACAGTATATGCTCGCTTTTCTGTTTTGTTTCTTGATTTTTATGCTACAAATATGGTCTCACACATTCTTTATATGACCAGAGAGCATCACCTGAGGGACATAATGGAGTGTGCTCAGATTCCATCCAAAATGACCCTGGCAGAGCATCATACAAACTCTTAGTGAAATATAGGACTGAAGTGCCAATTGCAGCTGAAAGCAACCCACAAAAATGAAGTGCCCTAAAGAGCTTCCAAAGAGGAGGGTGTGGGCTTTTCTTAGTGAATGGTGGACTTCCTTTGCCTGTTTACATTCCTGTATTCTTCAAGATTTGCATAATATACTATTTGTTTACGTTCAATCTGACAAATCCAGTAATTCACAAACAGTGTGTTCTGTTAATTATAGTAGGTGTACTGCCTATTTATGTAGTTGAGCAGCTTGAGCTAAATTGAGAGAATAAAACCAATGAGGCAGGAAAGTCCAATTAAATGTACATTAATCAAATGCCCCCGAATGCCTTTCCTCCCTAACACATTTTGTTGCACTTTATGTGGAGTGCCTGTTAGATGTCAGTTGTCCTTCTGTATCTGATGCTGTACCTCTGTCAGTGTGCAATAATAAATGCCGTTCCCAAGCGCCTGCTTTTGGATTTCAACTTTTACTGATTTTATGGCTCATTTAAATTTTAAACCAAACTTCTTTTTAAGATTAATTATAACGCAGAAGTAAAGAAATGGGAAAATGACTATCATGGTAAGAAATGACTATATAAAACACAGTCTGCTTTTGGTTTAACGTTCTTGCAGGAGTCTATTTTCTGCTCTGCACTGGGATAAAAAGACACTGTTGGTTCTCATATAAAATTCAAAATAGAAAAGCGCTTCAACAGAACACTTAAAATCTGTTCCCATAATATCTGATAAACGTTATTAACCTGACTCAGCTTCCAGTCTAACAGCATAAAACCAGAATAGCTTTGTGGGTGCCCCTGTGAAAAGTGTATTTTGCTGTATTGATCCATCTCTCAATGTAAGAATGTTGCTCTGAAACATGAAAATTGGGTTTGCTACACAGCAGTTGTCTGTGAGTCAGAGACAAAATTTCAGTTCTTTGCTTCACTGTAGCTATGTAATAACAGGCAAGAGTTTTTTGTACCAGGAGGTAGAATGAAGATCAGGAGCCAGCAGAGGGGCAGGAGGGTTGTGGAGAGCCAGTCACACGTTCTGGCCCTCAGCCCTCGGTGTTCCTGTGCCTCGCTCTGGACTAAATTCAGAATTAGAAAACAGGCAGAGGAGGCAGGAACACCACACAGCCTTGTCTCCTGCCTTTTGGTGTTCTCACCTGTATGCCACAAGTTCATGGCTCGCTTCTCTCTGTTTCTTCTTGTCTCCAATGGTCTTCTGTTCTAGCTCCAAGGTAAGGGATAGAGGGCACGTCTTCCTTCCAGCATTTGGGATCTCCTTGAGAGGAGTGACTGGAGTTTAAATTCTCTTAAACTGGTGATACACCTGGCAGAAGACTGGTTTAGGCTTTTCACTGCTAGACTATTGTAAAAGGTGTCCAGTGACCTTCTTCTCTTGGGTGAGAAATAGCCAGAGATATGCTCTTCGGGTTAAAGGAGTGTAGAATCCAACTGCAGGAGGTGAGCTGGGGGTACCTGCATCTCTGTGTGATACACAGGAACCAGAGGAGGCTGGAATTGCAGCCACATATTTCCTATAAATCAGAGACTGACTTTTTACACAGGCAGATAGCAACAAGACAAGGCAAAATAGTTTTAAAGCAAAAGAGGGGAGATTTAGAGTAGATTTTAGCACGAAGTTCTACACTCCGAGAGCAGTAAAGCTTTGGCACAAGCTGCCCAGAGAGCAGTAGCCAGCCTGTAGGCATTCAAGATCAAGTTGGATGGGGCCCTGGGCATCCTGAGCTGGTGGAGGCACCTCTGCCCATGGCACTGGTTGGAACCGGGTGGGTTTTGAGGTCCCTTCCAACCCAAGTCATTCTGCGATTCTATGATCAGTGCTACCTGATGACATTAGGTAAGTTCCTGAAAGCAGGTTCAAACAAGTCATCCCTTGTATTCTTTTCTAAGCTACCTTGCCATCGGCCCACCTGCTCCCAGTTCAGCAGAGCCAACTGGAGATGCTCCCCTCCAACTACTTCTGATCCAAACTTCTGAGGTAATGGCACCCGGGGCAAGAAGAGGAGAGTTCATAAGAGCTAATCAGAGGACAGAAGATTCAAGGCTTGATGCAGGCAGGAGGCCCTGTAGGCAATTCTGACAGAGATGAAACAGGATATGTGCTTCTGGCCTAGTTAGCATTCCTTGTCAGTTGGATAAATTTTGGTAGGAGACTTAAAGATATTGTTTTACACGGGCATTAAACACTGAGCTCACCTATAACATTCTTCTGGCAACGATCATTTTGCTGTGCAGGAAAAAAAGGAGTCTCTTCCTCATTTCTATTCAAATGACTTATATAATTGTTTGCATTACCTGAGGATTCGATAACAGGCATTAATATTGACTACTGAATTTTCTCCAGTGAGAGGATTTTCAGGAGAGGACTTCTGAATTAAGTTAAAAAGGCTTCATCATACAATTTTACACATCTAAAAAGCAATCACCTTTGCTGGTTGCATTACCACAGGTTATTTATCATGATACCAGAGGAACAGCATCCTGTGCTAAGGTAAGGCTTCCACTGAATAAATAAGGTTTATTGGAGTACACATTCAGTGTGCAAACTAGGGGCCATTTAACAGGATTCAAACTGTGGATGCCAGACCAGTAAATGTAAGCCTTCTGATTGCTTTTCCTGGTTACAGCGGGAGTAGTTTAAAGAACATGAATCCCCTTAGACAAAGAGCGTGCAAACTGGACAACTTTTAAGAAGAATAGGCCTAAATAACAAAACTCAAATGTCATCTTCAGTTCAAGAAACCCTAAAAACAAAGACTGTAAAAAAAATCCTTGAAGAAATAACAAGAGAAGTTCATTTCCGATTTGCTTCCTTCTATTGTACGAAATTCTAAACAAAAAGACAAGTATATTTTTTTCTTAACGAGGAATAAATAAAATATACACAGGTATATGATTGTTTTTTTCCATGTAACACTTTTATGGGATCTGGCACATATATTTCTTTTTTAAAAAAGAAGGCTGCTAGCACTCTGGGTTAATTTGTTTGAATTTGAAATATTGAACTGAAATAAAATTAAAACATATGCTCTGTGCATATGTTATGCAGGCATGAAGCACTTTATGCATGAAATATTGCAGCTAGATATTCTTCTCATAAGTAAACGAAGGTGTTCTTAAAAAATGTAGATCTGATTTCTTTCTGGGGATACCAGGCTGAGCAGGTTTGCCTTGTCTCAGCATTGTTTTAAAAGCAGACTGGCAGAGAACTTTGAATCAAATATTTGATACAATCCTCTGACATTTCACGATATATGCCATAAAGGCTTTTAAGTTTATTCTTCTATTACTGTGTCCTAAAAAAATAAAATAAAATAAAAATAAAATAAAAAATCAGGAACACTGGCAAGAATTAAATATATGGATTAGTTCATTCTGCCTCCTAGTAAAATAATGAAGCTTGTTACATATTTATAGAGCACTCCATCCACCCCCCGGCCTTCCGGAAAGGCAGTGTGATTTGTTGTTTTGCAGAAAGGAAGACTGAGGGACCACGGAACTGGAGGACTGCCCAAAGTCATATGGTGGATAAAATAATAGAAGCAAAAGGAAAACAGGAAAAAAAAAAAAAAAAAAAAAAAAAAAAAGCCTACACATCTCCTGTAGCAAAAGAAGAATTCTCTCCAGTACTATTATTAAATCACAACAGAAAATCTTACACTCTCTACTCTCTTCCCTCCCTCGTTGTCCAGTAACGTTTTGCCGACTGAACAGCTCAGTGGTAACTGGAAACCCAAACATACTCCTCAGTCTAAAAACTGCCCTATGCTTACGTCAACATAATGAAGAAACACTTAAATGAAGGAGAAACAAAAATTGAGATCTTTTTTCTCCAGAAAAATAAACACTCATTTCCTTCCAAATCACTACATTAATGTACTGACTATGGAGCATAGCCCAAGGTCTTACTACAGAACAACTGAAATTACCATCTCTAAGGAAATTTTAATAGCATCTTATCCCATTGCTTGGTTCGTGAACACCAGGTGACTGCAGCTCATATTTTAGTACCAAAAATGGACTCATTGTTCTCTTCATAGTTAACCAGTCTTTAAGCCTTGGCCTACACAGGGCTGTATGTCTGTGCTGATGTCTGGGCCACATCCACCTTGTACCTGGCAGCATCCTGAGCTCAAAGCTAAGCCCCAGCACCCAGTGTCTTTTGCTGCAGGAAGGCTTAATTTTGCTAAAGCCCTAGGTGCCCACTGCTCTGGCATTTACTGAGGCAAGGAACATCACTGCTTTCTAAGGAAGGTCCCACTCTGTCTTCTCCCTGCACCTCAGGCCATGTTTTCTCTTTCCCTTCTGCACCACGGCTATTGGGAAAATTACAGAGAAAGCTATGCCTGATCCTATGGCAGAGGACTGCAAATAGGAGAGCATTAAATGCAAATGCAGCTGAGATTTCTCCTGGAAGTAATGGGCACACTGGCAGTTTCTGCAAATAACTAGTGGTTTGAACACCTACTTTAGTCCTGAGCTCATGCTTAGAACGTCTGTGCAACAGTTCCAAGAGGCAAACAGAGGTCCTTCAGTTTTGTCCACATAGAAAAGGGGATTTAAATTTGTTAAAAATCTTTATCAGGAATCCAAAGTCAAATACCTGCTCTATAAATTGATAAGAAGTGTGTTACTTCTGGTCTAGGCTGGCATTAACTCAAAACTTGAGCAGGAAATCATTCTATTGTCTTTGTTTGTTTGTTTCATTATTCAAATTAACAGATGCACTTAAAATAATTTGGTATTTTTTCTGTCTATAATATACAAATCCTCTGGAAGCCTGCCAAAGATTTTCTTAGCAACCAAGCCTCTTGCCTGATACACATGATTAACTACAACAGTCTACTAAAAGCTTAAAAATAAACCTGTCTTTTTTATTTAGAGTTTCATATAGTGAAATAAAATTAATTGGTAATGAACTTAGCACAGTTTAACGAGAATTTATTTATTTTTATGGAGGCTGAGCACTCAAGAGACATCATGGTAAAAGCAAATGTTGCCATAAAGGCAAATCTGCTGGGATCAGTCCAATAACTGTGAGCTCAGGTAAAGTAAAAGCACTCACCAGGGAATGGTATTGGCTGTCCTGTGATTAATATGTAAATCCCTTCGTTCCTGCTGAGCACATAACATCACCGTAGAAACCATCCTTCCCCAGCAAGCAGTTGTAAATTCCATTCTGAAACCTTGACGAGGCATTTCTGGTTCCAAGTGAGTAAATATTTTGGAGAGAAGCATACAGACTCTGAGCACCACTTTCCAAGTATCTGGAAGGTGAAGACTAATTGTTTTCAGAAAACAAAAGTTGTAGCTGCTAAGCCTTCAAAGTCAGATAAAAGAAAACGTAATACAGTATCACAATCTCTATCGTTTTTCTAGAGAACCCCTTTTAATCCTTGCTTAGAATGCTCTCCATTGGTTTTGAGGTCTTCGAACCGGACCCACAGAGCAGAATGATGGTATATAAAAAAGTAATGAGCCAACCATCCACGCATGCTGCAGCTACCCAAAACCTTGCAGATGTTTAGCTCTCTCTAGGTTTTAGACAGAAGTAGCATTTAAATACCCCATTTCACAAAATCACTGAATTACAGAATCATAGAATCATTTCTCCAGCAGTCTTCAAATAGATGTTTTTCTGGCACTGAGAAAAAAGAACACAACATAGCAACTATTAAGTAGGAGGAAAAAAAAAACAATAAAAGAACAACAAAATGCAGCATTAAGCATTATCAACTGAGGACCTTAAGTAGCCCTTTGTTTGGGTCTTTTAAATGGTGTATGGGCAATGGCAGCTTTAGTAATCTCATAGGAAGGATGACTTCTCTAAACCTGCTTGTTGAAATTTAATATGCCTCCAAATGCAATCCTCCTGATTTGTGTCTGCTCTAGAAAACTACAATACGTCACCATAACTCTTCACAGGTGACCCACAAGATCTAATGAAACAGCTGCAATGAAGTGAGGTGGAGTGACCAAAATGACCAAGCTGAAGCTTTCAGCAAGTTAAATGCTCTTAAAGCTTTGCGAAGTTGTGCAATCTAGTGAAGAAAAGATATCTATTTTTATCCATTTTTACTGCAAAAAGTTACTGAAAAAATAAATACTTCATGGACATTTGAAGACAGAATATGTCAGTAACCTGGAACTGAGTGGCTTGAAATGTGCCCCACTGCAACCATTAGGTGTTCACATACCCATAATACTCGTGCAAAATATTGGGATGGAGAATCATACTTGCCTGAGCTATGGCATGTTAATAAAATTCAATGACCAATACCAAGTGCCCTGTTATTCGTGTCTGCTGCCAGGGGATGGGGAAGGGCATCCATGGCCATCTAGGGAAGCACACTAGCATGCCTCAGTACACAATGCTTTTGCCTGATGCCATCTCTAACCTCTCTACCTTTATCACAGAGTATAAAATGCCCTTGAATTAATGGTCTGTTTTGGTTAAGATTTGTTCTGTGCCTAAATCTCTGAATGAGTGCTGTACAAAATGGTCTCATAGGTGGGGAATCTCTTTTCAGCTCATCTCCCACAACAGAGACGTCTGTTGTTTCCCATGGACTTCATATGTCCATGGGTTCTGGATTGTGGATTAATTCTGTGAGGACCATGAGAAAAATACAGCTCCTCCATCTGGTAATTGCTGGCTGGCAGCAGAAAGACTAGTTTTCTGCAATAAGAGCATTGCTTGAGGTGGGAAGAGAGGATAACTCAAGCTGAACCACTCCACCCCTACAGCCAGCTGCTGTTAAGGATGGGGAAGGAGTCTCTTCTTTTATGTACAAGGCAATAGTTCAGTTCTCATTAATTTCAATTAGAAGTTGATGAAGTTCTTTGGTTTATTACACTGTCATTTGCACTACATTTTCAGATTGCAGTAAGACATTAAATATTCTCACAGGCGGTAACTGTTCACAGGGGATTTCACTCAGGGCAAGACACGTAATGAAACCCAGCTCATTATTATTATTAATTATTTGTATTACTTTACTGCTTAGGAGTTGTAGCGATGGATCAAGACCTCATTGCGTGATGCACCAAGCCAGAACTAAAAGGCCATTACTTCCTTAATTGTTACAGATCTAAGGTCCTTCATGGCATAGCACAGCCTGGGAGCCTGTGTTTGGACTTTCTCCTTTCCAAAAACCCAGCAATGCCCTCTGATGACCCATTCAGATTGCTCACCAGCTGCTCAGGCTACCGCACAGTGCCACCAGCACACCCTTCCTCACCCAGCCAACCCCCGAGGAAGCCCTTGGCTTGAGGCCTAACCCTAACTCACAGCAGCCCCACAGGACCTTGGCCCACCTCTTGAAGCCTGCTTGGTGCTGAGGAGTGATGGCCTCTCACAGAAGCACCTCCCAGCCCTGTCCACACCACAACAACACAGTTTGAGAAGCAGAAGCTCTCCTTTGCAGAGCAAGCACTGAATTATTTTATCAGTGTTGCATGGAATGGCCTCTGGAAGAAAAGGCAGTCATGTTTGCTACCTGGCTTTGCTGTAGAGGTTCTGAAAGTCCTTCCAGTCATATCAGATGGCCTTCCCAAGGCAAAACAATGCTACTGGCTCTCCATGGTCCAAAGCTGATGCAAAGGATTCAGGAGAGGCAGCAAGAATAATGCAGAATCTGTAGACAGCCTAAATGTACCTTTTAAATGCAGGGGGAAAAAAGTTGTGCAGAAAACAGTTGCCAAAACCTTAGCATTTTGCTGTCAGCCACCCACATCCCAAAAGAGAATGCTTCACTGGAGTCATTCTAACATGTACTGTATGTACACTAAAAACTGCTCATTCCTCTGTCAGAAACACCATGAGCTCCTAAATGTCTGATTTCTAAGGGCTGTCAGTTAATCTGACCACTGGGTGACTCGGAGCACTTGGCACCTTTTGAGTCCTGACACTGGAGGGGAGCTTGAATGAAGGATCTATGAAAAGATGGGGGAATTCTCCAAACATTCCCTGCTAGTAAAACTGGAAATTCAGCAATTTAATGAGCTAAGACCTTACGAAAGTATTTCTGAAAGCGTAGACTCCAGATTTGCTGGGATATGGACATGAGAGGACAGTGGATTTATTCAAACCATCTCTATCTGGCCCGGAGGCTTCTCTCGTGTTGTGGCGTCTGATTATACAAAAGCACTTTGGAAGTCTCATCTTCTCACAGACAGAAAGAAGGCAATACAGTGGTTTATAGCAATGGAGACTCTCTTTTGACATATACTGTGAATATAATATATATATAATATTATTATATATATAAATATATATATGTTATATATATAAAATATAAAATATAAAATATATACTGTAAATTTAAAAGGCCATTCAATGAGAAGAGCAGGCAGACAAAATATGTAGTTATGTACAAGAACATTACAGGCATTCAGAGAATTACAAAATTTACCATGCCTCTGACAGTCTATGATTGGTTCTAAATAAATACAACAAAATTGCAGATATGAAATTTCATTATTAAGCAAATGAAAGAAGAGACATACAGTCAATAGCAATAAGAAAATAAGAAACAATCAGGATTTTTTCTCAAATAGTTCAATACGCCTTCAGTCATGTCATGCCACAGACTTGGTTGATAAATGCAAAATTGCCAATTTAGGTTACAAAATACATGTATATACAAGGAATTTCAATAATTACCAATTATCCTTCTGCACAACTGCAACTAAAATCGTAGATAATAGAACCAGTTAACTGATGGATCTCAGGCACCAGTGTGCAGAGGGAATTATTGCCAAGGAAGTGCATTTGCAGTGTGTTGCCACATCTCTTCATGTTATTCAACTTTTATCAGTGAGCTGGAAGGAAATACAATAATGCTGACAAAGTTTGCCAATAAAGCAAAAATTGGGGAATTGCTAAATAACAAAGAGGACCACTCTTCCCTCCAGCAGATGTGAGCACAAGAAAGCGAAGAGAATTCATTTACAGTGAAGCCAAATAGCTACGTAGTTGGGAAAAGAACATCATTTGTGCTTGTGGGAGCAGAGATTACATCCTGGGGAACAGAAAAGAAGTTGAGGAGTCACAGTCAATGGTGAACCAATCATGAAGCTTCAGCATATGGTGATGGCTTAAAGGGCTCACATGATCTTTGAATGCATAGGGGAGGGCATGCTGAGTAGGAGCAGGGGGCTTCTATGAGCTCTGCATTTGACACTGTTTACTAGAAAGATAACATTTCTGGCTTCAGCAGAAGTAGTGGGAAATTGTTGCTCATCACATCAGTCCTGTGTCCTCATGTTAGCTGGGTGCAAAAGGCATTAGGCCTGTCCATGTGAAAAACAGCAGGGCTAATAGCAATATGTTGGATCTATAGGTCCCATTAAATATCAGCCATACATGGGATTATGATATATTTGAGTACATTTAATTATTTAATTATACACTTAATTATGATATATTTGTGTAATTGTCATAAAATTTTAATAAAGCTCCTAATCAAATTACCATGTCTTTGGAACTGCAGCTACATTTTCATTAGTGTTTTGGGCAAACCACTATAATCAATAATAAATAATAATTATTAATAATTAAGAAGTAAAGCACAGAACACATGCCTGGGTCCTAGCTCCCTTAGTTTTGAAGATACTCTCATCCATGTTCTATCATATCTTAGAATCACCTCTAATAATGACTCTAGCAGACACCTGCACCAACCCACCTCTGCCTGACAAGCTCCTAAGGAGAGAGCCATACAAACCTGGGGGTGAAAGGACAGTAAGGGACTGGGTAGCCTGCAATTCCAGAGAGATAAAGGCAGCTTGCCTAGTTTAGCTTCCTGAAGCAAAGCAGTAGTTGTCCATTGCAGAAATACCTTGGAGCTAGCGGAGAGCCAAATAAGAACTATCAGGGTAATTTTGGAAGTCGGAGGCTTTTCATCACTGAAGCAGCAAAAAAGGTGGGTAGAAAGAAGCACAGAGCACAAAAGCCAACATATGTTAAGACTGAGCTAAATCAGATTAAGTCAAAGATTATATGACACAGTTTCTTGTCTGAGGAGAGGACTGGTCCTCTGCTGTTATGCTGAAAAAAGGATGTCGAGAGCAAGTGCACCTGGAGGTTACATGGGAGGTATTGAAAGGTCATAACATGGAATAGAAGGGAAAATTTCTGGTAAAAAATAAATGAAAGAGGCTTAGGAGACCAGAGCTACTGGGTTTTGCATGACTGCAGTGGGGCACAGTGTCAGACTGAGGTGGAATGGAGAATCTCTAAAAGCAGAAGGCTTGAGAAGATAAAGATGTACAACATCCCCAGCTACGGCAGGGGAGATTCAGGCTGGACATTAGGAAGTCCTACTTTTCAGAAAGGGTGGTCAGGCACTGGAATGGACTGCCCAGGGAGGTGGTGGAGTCACCGAGCCTGGGGGTGTTCAAGGAAAGGCTGGATGTCATGTTGAGGGACATGGTTTAGTGGGAGCTATTGGGAATAGGTGAACGGTTGGACTGGATGATCTTGAAGGTGTTTTCCAACCTTGGTGATTCTATGATTCTAACATTGGTGCTGCTTTGAGGCTTCTCACACGCATGCACTGATTCCCACTGCTGTTTTCTTTTCTGCACAGAAAGCACAAACTGCAGGTAGCTTATAAGTGGTGGAAGGCCCAGAGACAGAAGCACATGCCTTTAGCAGGTGAAGAGCTGCCATACGTGGGACAAACCTCCAGCAAGAGATGTGCAAAGAGTGTGCTGGGAGGAAGGAAAGCAACCTCATCTGCTGTTGAGGCTGCCTTGAGGGTGCAGCCCCAGCCTCAACCTTTCTTAAGTACCAGAATTCTCTATGCTGCTTTGTCTTAGAGGGGCTTGCAGCCCATGAGATGTCCAGGGTCCCCAGTGCTGTAGCTGAGCCCCTTGAAAAGGCTCAATGCCCACAGTAGGGAGCTTCATGAGAAAGAGAAGATGCCCCATGCCATAAGCAGTGAGTCAGCACAGGAGCTGACCTCAAGCTAAGGTTTGGTTTGCAGCCACCTTTTGCTTCACTGGGTCAGTGTCTGTGACTGCCTCTCTCACTGCTTTCAATTTTTGATGACCAGGAGTTTGCTCAGCTCTTGAAGAGTCACTATGTGAGATAAACCTCATATTATGTACAACACATACAGGCCCCCCACACGCTGTGCCAGCCATGTGGCTTGGCTTGCTTGGGAGTACTGTGGGATTGCTTGACCCACAGATAACCTGCCTGAGTGCTCTTAGACCACCTTTAAAGCAAAGTGCTGAATAAATGGTTTTGAAACAAAGGAGATGAAAACATCTGAGATCAGTAGGTAACTAATTTCCTTCACATTTAAGTTGTCCTTCACTAGAATGATCTTAATTCTGAGGTGTCCCTTGAGCTTTGAGAGGAAGAAACTCTCAGAAAGGGTTACAAACATTCCTGTTAGCTTGTACTTCCCTGGGCACATCACTGTTCTTGTCATGCAGGAGAAGAAGAAACACATGTACAAGAACTTATGGTTAGAGAGGCTGCCACTTGCCATGCTGGCTTCCATGTGAAGATAGATCAAAACACAGCACCCCAAGTTTGAAACGGGACCAGATGTGTCTATCTACAGAGTAGCTGAGCTTCCTTGAAGGTAACTGGAGCCAGAACTTCTAAGCAGCCCTAAGATCAGATTCTGTGTGCTTGTTTCCATTCTGCAAGACAGAGATGCTGATAACACAGATTTATTTCACTGACTACTTGTACTTAGCCTATCTCATGCAGCATTCAGTGCACAGCATGAACTAGCTCCAAACACAGAATCCTAGCGGTAGAGACTTGAAATAGTTTCCTGAGCAATCCAAACCACAAACTGTCATCTCCTGTCAGGAAAACAAAGATATTACTGAACAAAATGATTACAAGATGGAATATGTATTTTGAACCTTCATTGTTTTATCATGTATTTTTGTTTCTTAAATCTACTTTCCATTTCTTAGACACCTCCTTCTTTGAATTTTCAAGCTTTTCTCCATAACAACAGCTTTTAAAATTATAGCTAAAAATCTCATGGGAATTGTGAGACTCGGTGGCTCTGAAATGAACTCCCTGAGGTTCAGTATCACAGATGTAAACATGCCTGCCATAGAAGTATATCTAAATAAACATGAAGTCTGTGAGAACTACAATTTCTTCTGACTGGGTTTTAATTATGTAACTAGGAAAAAAAAAAAAAAAAGACATTTTATAACATTCTAGAGGAGATTTCATGTTTTTAGTGTGTTGCAATGAAGTTGCACACTTCTGTAGGTAGAGGCATAACACAGCACCCCTCCAACGTAAGGTTATGTTGAGTCTACTGAGTATCAGAGCCAACCTAGAGGTTTAACCTGCTGGGTGTTATAAAAATCTCCTGTGCAGGGATGGAAGAAGAGAGAAGTGATGGGTTGGTGAAATTCACAGGATTCCATACTTACACACTTCTGCTAGGCTCCATTCGATTCCAGCTATCACTGCCACCCTTGAGTGCTTCATGGTGCCTACAAAAGCCTTTGCAAGCCATCAAAGGATGGGTTTATTTTCCTCATAGGAGCTTTTCCTTTTTCAGCCCTCTCTCTCTGCCTGTGCCAGTCAGTCTGCCTGCTCCCACTGTATGGTATAGGTACATTTCGAGGCAGCAAAAGATGTGAGGAGTGTGGTTAAAGATCTGGGTCATGATCTGCAAGCTCACTGAACAGTCCCTTGTCATCTGCAATGGCAGAGGACAGGCTCCCTGGAGCTCTACAGTTAATTAACCTCCTAAGTATAAAATATGAACCCACATTATCAGGATCATACTGATGCAATTGCACAGAGCAACATATAAACAATCATAAATAAGGAGCAAGAGAGAAGGTAAGCATCCAAATGACCATTTTGTTGGATGTCCCTTCATCTCCATGAAATTGCAACAGTTATCTGGACAAAGAGATGCACCCAATTCTAAAATTAATCACTCTTTTTCTCTTCTTTCCCTTTTTTTCCTCTGCAGGGAAGACATTTATTTACACAATTATTCTGCTTACATCACTGTGGACCATACATTGCCTCAAGCTGGGATAGGAGAAGTCAGAAGCAGAAAAAAACCATTAAGAAATCTAACAGCAACTTTCTTCATTCTAGAAAATAACTCACATCACCTCTCCACCTCTTACTGCTGAATGCTTTTAGCATCACTTTATCAAGCAAAATCCACATAGCCACATCCTCTCAGATACAGCTTATAAAAATGAAAAAGAAAAAAAAATAGTAAAAAAAAACCTGTGTGTGAAAAAAGGATGATAGACGTGGCTCCAAAAACATCACTTCTGCTGTAAAGCAGAAAGCTGTGGGAGAGGAGTATCCAATATCTCTCTAGAAGCCCAGTGACCACTCATACTGCATGAGAAAACCTGCACCTCTAAGACCACACTGTGAAAATAATGGCTTATGTATCATGGCCTTTGGCTCAAAGCTGAGCATTCCAGTTCTTCTAAAACCTTTATGAGTAAGGCACTGCTCAGCATTGCAGAGCATACTCATCTTCCAACGTTTCTCTTGGTGATTAAGGCCATCATAGCCAAGGCCTAGAAGTCTATAAGGAGGCATCTTTTATGTCAGATATTTGTATATGGTAGATGATGTGTCGTAGCACACAGCATCCCAAATATTAAGAACAAACAAATGGATCTAAAATGCCCAGGTGTGGACAAGCCTCATTAGCAGTGTGCAGACATCTAAGCAGACTTTAGGGAAGTCAATGGTGCCCTCTAAAGGAAACTCATGTGCCATACAAGAGTTCTTGACAGTCGAACACACTGCCCGTATGGTCACTGTATGATCCGCAGACTATTTTGGAGTTGCAATTTAATCAATAAGCTGACAAAAATAAAGAGTCCATCATATAACTTCTGAATCTGAGAAAGGCAGCCTGTGTAAGGTTCACTGGTTTGGGTTCTTTTTTTTTAATCCTCAAACATTTCCTGCCCACTGTAAGAAAGTGTTCTCATCCCAAAACGCACGTAAGTGTTACTGGGAGCATGACCCCAGATCACAGCTCAGGAAAGAAAGCTGCGTCAAACAGGCTCACAAAAGTGAGAGTGTGCCAGAATGTATTTCATAAAGCATTATCCAGACCTAAATAACACACAACAGCAGCAGGTACATGCCTGGGAATCAGAGGTGTAAATAAATGAGCACCAGGGAGGAACCAGAGCTCTGTAAGCAGTGCTTTGTATCAGCTTTACCCATCATGAGTTTGCAGCTCATGAAGCGCTTACAAAATTCAACATATTCTCTTTCTAGAAATATGAAGTACCACGGACAATACGTTTCAAACTTCCACTATTTACAAGTTAGAACTGTATTTAAACAGAACTCTCAGAAACAGCAAATTTAAAGGTGACAAGTTTTGCTGTAAGGAACTACAGAGGCAACACTCAAGTCCCAAGCCATGAGCTCCGACTGAGTGCCACAGCCAAGGGCTGCCATGGGGCCAGACAGGGGAAGAGCTCCTGAACTCTGAAGTAGAAACCTGCAGATCTTATATCATAGAATCATAGAATGGCCTGGGTTGAAAAGGACCACAATGATCATCTAGTTTCAACCCCCTGCAACGTGCAGAGTCACCATCCACTAGACCAGGGGTTTAAGAGAATTTCAGGATGGCAACAATCTGCTGCCCAGAAAGATTCATTCTACTTTGAATTCAACAGGCACTGCAACACTCCGCTCCTCAGAAAATCAGGACCATTTGGTGATTGCCACTCATTAAAATGAGGATTTTTTTTGGATGAACTCTAGACCTCAGAGTGCAATTTATAATTGAGAAGAATATGGAAATATTAATATTGCATTGAATCAAATATTTCTAGTGAATGCTGTAAATGTTGCTCATGCTACATAAATGGTGGATATTTTTCCCAGATTGCAAGATGCTGCGATTTATCAGCTTGAGCAAAACTGCATCCTGTGCCATCATACGTGGTGGATTCAGTGAAAATAAAATACATAAGAAAAAAGATCAGAAAGCATGAAAGTACTCTTAAGAAAACATTTAATCCTATATTTGTGTATTTCTTTGATAGAAGAAATTACACATTGCAACTCATTCTAGGAGAGAAAACTGGTGAATGTCTTCTGCATTTCAGTATTTGAGATTCAGTCAAGGGATGCCTATACACACTTGAAAACGGAGCAGTGCCATCTAATGAGTGAGAACTCAGACATTTTTAGTCTAACTTCTGCCAGTAGTGATACAGAGAAAGGCTCTGTGCCTCTCATTTTCTCAAGGTTTCCACATGGGTGCCATGAGGCCAATAGGTTCAGAGAGCACACAGAGACAAACTTTCAGTGAAACCCAGGCACTGGGTGTTGTTATTCCGTAAAAGGGGTTATGAGACAAAGAAAGCTATGTACCAAGCAAACAAACAAATGACTGCTGGTTAGATAAGAATTGTGCCCCAGGACCCAGATGCTTGGTTCACACAGGCAGTTTAAGGTTTAGTTTGAGAACTCAAACCCACATTTAGCTTTATAGCTACAGGAAGGTCAGGTACAGGAGTTCAGTTAGTGCCCTTTGACAATCCAAACATCATTTCTTCATGTTGACTGCTAGTAATTGACTGATCTTCAGTGAATTACAGAAGGTGGGTTATCCATCCTTGCCATGAGAATTACTAAGCAAAGCCAAAAAGTTTTTAGAAGCTTTGCAAAAAACAGCAGCATGTAGCTGAGCCCTACAAACTCTCACGATACCACAGTGAACAGTAAAGGAAACATTTAAAACTGGTGTAAGTGGAAAAAGAAGGTAAAGGTCTGGGATGTGGGAGCAGCAGATGGTTCAGAAGAAAGGCTGTAAGAGCAGCTCCTGCATCAACAGCTGAACCCTGTCACAGCAATGTGCAGCTTTTCAGGTTACTGGGAACACGAGGGCAGCCTAAACGCAGGCTAAAACAAAGACTTAAGCCATTAAGGGGTGATGGTGGGCAGATGAAGACTAGCTTGGAGATCTTGGCAGCTCAAAGAAAACGACAAAGGACCAGAAGATCCTAACAACTCTCAGAGTGAGAACTGGAAGAGCACCAAGGGGCATTTCCAAACCTTCCACAGCCCAAGCAGTGACAAGGGAAGGTCACTGCAAGGCCGTCCTAGCAGGCAAACCTCATGCTCTGCTGCTGCAAGGATCCCTGAAGGGCCAGCTGGGTATGAGTCCTGGTGCCCAGCCAGTGGACAAGGCTACTTCAACATATCCCTGTCAGTGTTTGTATGTGGTAGTACAGACGAAACCAGTTTTGAACCAGCACAACCCCTTCTTATGAGGCCTTGCAAAATTACTTCATCCCACAGGTGAGAAGACACACACAGCTGGTAGGTAGCCACAGGGCAAAGGCACAGGTAGCCACACAAACCCAGAGAACAGAGGGAGTGAAGGGAGTTGAGGGAGAAGATAACTGTTGTGCTTAGGTGAAGTAACAGCCAAAACCAGAGAGAGAGAGAATGATGGTCAATAGGGAGGAAAGTCACAGCCATAGGAGCATGAGTTTATGAGAGTGAAAGAAGAATGAGGGTTCTAGGGCAGTGGGAAGATTCACAGAAGTGGCAGGAAAAGGTCCTTAAGACAAGGTTAGAGCAAGATGTTTCAGAAAACAGGAACCTGGAGAAAAGTCTTATAGGCTACAGGAGGGATATTGCCTTACAGTGGCAAGAAAGAGTTGAGTTAGCATTTGTGCCCTAAATACAACACTCTCATATTCAGGAACAGATGGCCACGCAGGAGGTATCTGAGGCAACTTTGTCTAAGTAGCATGGAACTGCTTTGTGCAAAGGACTTATTGAGGAAGCATTAATACCAGTGAGACATGGGAAGGATGGCAGAATCACAGAAGGACATAGGCTGGGACCTCTACAGGCCATCTGGTCCAACCTGCTGCTCAGAGTCAAGAAAGAATATATGAGAGGTGAAAAATTCCCTTGTGTCTTCACAGATACAAGGTTAAACCACACCTACAAGCCAAGGCAAACCTATCCTTGGTTTTCTATGGCTGATGTTCCCCTCTGAAAGCAATGGTCATATGTTGGTAGAATGGCTACTCTATTCTCTCTGCATTCTTTGCTGCAGAGCACAGTTTTTGACTATCAAAGCAAATACACACAACAGTCAGTCTGTGGCTCACTCAACACACACACACAACAAAGACATGAACCTACATTTCAAATAAACTGGCTGGTGCTGAGCCAAGTGAGCAATACCTGTGAGAGGTATCCTAGCAACTCCCAGCAGCCAGAGGTCCTGGCTGACAGTGCACACTGATGCAATTGTTCTCCTGCTGACATCAAAACTTTGCAGTTAATCAAAGACAGAATTCAAAACAGGAGATCATGTTAAATATGATCCAGCAAAAGAAAATCTTATAAATGAGCAAAGTCACTCAGAACATCTCTTACACTTAAAAGTTGTAGCAGGACAAGAGAAGATCGGACTTCGTGAAGTCATATAGCTCAGGGAACAAAACTTCCCTTCCTGCAGTGATTCTCCTGAAGCTGTTAATTTCTGCACTGTAGATCCTTAGTAAGTCTTGGCTTTAGAGCTCTATGTAGAATTTATTATTTTCTGGAATACTAAAGGCTCACCCTGAGGACTCTCAGTCTGTAAATATCCACAAAAGTCCCACTGATGCTCTTCTAGCCATTTGCCTCAAGGCATTTCCCTAATCAGATTTCTACTCCTAACACACCAGATGAGATATTCTTCCATAACCCCCAACAGACCTAACAGACTCTGGGCTAGCAGAATTAGAGCTTCTGTCTTAGCACCAGCAATGAACCTGAGGCTACCAGGTAGCCTAAAGCACATCCTCTCCTCATTTAGAAGCATTATAGATTTGCAATTAACCTCTCTAGGCATGTATGCAATAGGAAAAGCAAAATTAGAAAAACAGAATTTATCAGAGTTCTAAAATAATCACTTTCTTTGATTCCTTACTTAGCATGAAGACACTGCTTTCAAGCTTTTCCCAGCTCACTATCCTTACCACTGCAGCATTCTTCAGGCTTCACTTCAGGGTTGTAGACTGTAGGAGGACTTGGGATGCCCTTCACATCTCTTCTGCATTACAGATGCAAGATTACTGTGCCTTTCCCTATTCAAAAAGTCTTCTCACATAAAACTTTCTTGTCTGTCAGGTGTGTTCTATTACCTGATCAAGTTCATCATGTGCTCCTCAGTGGGAGATCATTTTGCCCAGGGCAGTAACCATCTCCTGTGTATTCCAATAAAACAATTTAACAAATTTTAATGATCATCTCATATTAGAACAAAGGATTTTTTTTTTTCCAGCGCAACAGGTTTGACAGCCTTATGATCTGAAAGTCTAACAAACAATCTATAACAGTATAAACATCAAGTTATCATCACAGATCATTGTTAGAACAGCTTACATTTGTGATCTATTTTATCCTCCAAAATGAAGTGTTCTGCAAACAATTAACCACTGCTAAAGCAACATGCACACTACATGGATATGGAAGTCAAGATCAGGGGTAAAGAGAACTAATGTATACTGATGAACCCAATCACAATGTCTATAGGCCCTTTTAAGACCTTGCAGAAGTTGCTTCCAGACAGTGGAAAACTGTAACTTCTCAACATCAGAAATCTTGCTTGCACATGTTGAGAAGGATCCAAAAATTCCACCCTCCTGCTCCCTCCAAGTCCCAAGTGCTTGATTTATACTTCTTAACTGTAATGGCATTTACACACGAGTAACACTAAAACTGTAAACATAGCAAGAACAGACAATAAGCTGTAGAGACAGAAAGCAATTGGGGAAAACAAAAGATATACCTGTGGCACCATACCCAGCAGATTAATTTATTTTCACCTTCCTAGAGGATATACCTTTTTGTGCAAGCCAGCACAATGTTTGCTTCAGGAAAGGTCTGCTAACAGAACGTGTAAACTTAAGAGGAGGCTGATAGTATGAAGCAACTTAGAAAATATACATTTACAATTGAAATAGCAGAGCACAACAGTTCAGCATGATAATTAGAATTTGCCAGATGTTAATGGGTCACTGCGCAAACAAACCAACCAACCCTCCATACACTATGTGATCCTTAATAACCACAGCAGCTACATCATTGTTTTGTGTCCTGTAATCCTCAGCCACAGGGAACAAAAGCAAACAGCCACAGTAATACGTTCATGAACACAGCCCTGTAGTCTTGAAGGGCAGTACTCATCCACACTTAAGACAAGAAAGTTACAAGATACATAACCACTCGCTTGCATACACTTAACACGCTTACAAGCTGACTTCTGCCTCTCAGAATGAACGTTGTATATCCCCAAACAAGTAACTGAGGAAGAATAACAGACAATTAAACTCACTCCTGGTCAGAGTGATAAACTTATATTCTAACTCACAGTAAGTAAAACGAATGAGCTAAACTCTACAATTTTATAATCAACATAATCAGGTTCACAGTGTAAGCACACAGGTGAACATGGGTTGCTTTTCACTTCAGCCTGATTAAAGAGAATGGTCCCACACACACCCAGTCTGAATCTGTGACTAATTTTCTTTCTGAATGGAAGAGCAAAGAAAGTTATTGCATGATGCAGACACCAGCCTTTTTTTTTTCCTTTTCAGAAAAGCCATTGTTTCCACAGAAATCTTGATTCAAAGCATCTTGAAATCATAATAATCCCCCTCTGTATTTTTAGTATGTTTTAAATCAGGCTCATAGGGAGCATATCAGAGAAGCATTTAAAAATCTGCCACTCTAGTAAAGAATGATGACCTTCATGTAATTATCTGGAATGCCTCTGATATACTTCACTGCTTACAATTCCAATTTATATACATGCACCATGCAGTGAATGACATGACTAGCAATGTCACTACCAAACCCACTTTCATCCCCCTTCCCTGCATCAGTAACACAATATAAAAAGTCAAAACTTTTTGTTAAAGATGATCTCCACGTACAAATTTTACTCAACTGTTTTAATAAAAGCATTTTGTTAAAAAACAACTTACTAATGATTGGAATTTTATGTAGAAAATTCAGAAGTTACAAAAAATGGCATTATATAATAAATATAACCTGAAAATATTGGACAACCTGGACAAGTTTGTTATTAAAATCTCCAGAAAAGCTATGCAGAAAAGAGATAAGCTGCTCCTGAGTTCGTTGTATTTCTGCTGAGGTTCTTCTGAGATAACACAATTGCAGTGTAGAGTATTGTCTTTCTACCTGAGGCTTTGTGCAAGTTAAGACTCTTCTATCAATTTCATGACACTAACGTTACATACACCTTTTCCTGATACAGCTTACAGGCTCTATGAATGCCTGGGGAAGCAAATTGAAGCTCAAAAGAAATCAACCAAACTAAAAGCAGTGTATGGCGAACAGCCTACAGGTAACAAAATACTTCCTACACTGGCTAGCCAGAGATGCACATCTCCTAGCTGCCCTGAATGCCAGCACTCCCACTTAAAAGCCTGTTGCTTTCCCAGCCAGCTAACTCTGTCATAAATAATTCTCTTTTGTGAGAAGTATGGTTTTACTGATCTATTACAGATGACACATAAGTCTCAATAATCAAGAGAGTGATAGCAAGAGAAAGACTGTGTGCAAAAGCCAGCAAGAGAGCACTAAGAGTCTATGAGTGCATGCAGGTGAAGGGTGTGCATGAGTGTAAGCCTTTGTAACACCTTTCCTTCCTACAGCATCCCTACAAGCACTGCACTGACAAGCCTCTGGCACCCGAGCCACAGCTGCACAAGTCAGATGGTGCCATGTGGCAACAGGGACCATTAATCTGGAGCACAGGTAGGACCAAGAGCATCTTCTCTGACTTAAGTGGCAAGCTAGTAGCAATCTCACCTATCAGCAAGTCCCTCAGGACAACTTCACTGTCTTACTGCCAAAATAGTGACTGTCAGATCTCCAAGGCCTGTATTTAGATGTTACTTTTTAAAACAAATTTCCTGTGTGTATGTTAGGCTGTTCTATCGGAGCACATCTTTCCTCTATACAAATATATCCACATAAGTAAATTACTCCTTCATAAGGCTTTACATCTGAAATATCTCAAATCTGTATCTAATAAATATTATGTGAAAATATTTATTCAGTGTTTACATACGAAAAATATAAAATATGATCATTGTAAGACTACTTCTTCAATTTCATCTTCTAAAGAACCCAGGGTTTTAAAAGCTGGCTTGCTTCCAGCGTGTTGCAGACGGTGTCTGTTTAGGTTTCTTCCTTCACTGAAAAGATCGTTGTCTTCTTTTACTTTGATTTTACTGTTTTTATCAAGAAGGGTATTACTTGATTCCCAATCTATGTCAAAAGGTGTCATATCTTTACTTTTAGGGAGGAGGATGGTACTGGCACTGCTTCCAAAGAGCTGTTCCATTAAATTGGACTTCTTTTCTTTCTTACTATGGAAATCTGCATTTTCCTTCATGTTTTCTTCTAAAGAGTCAACTTTTTGATTAAGCCAACTTGGTCTCCCTGATACTTTTCCAAAGGAAGGTACGTAACTACCAAATGTTAACTCATTACTTAAATCTACAGTCCTTAAATTTCGCTGCTTCTGCCCTTGTGCTCTTATGGCATCCTCCTGGCTCTCCTCTTGGGGAAATCCATTTGTAACCTTTCCTGGAATTTCAAAGAATTGACCATTTTTTTCTTTCTTCTCCGGAGAATCAGATTTTCTCAATGTGTTTATGAACACTGTTTGAGAAGCAAGTTTCACATTCATTACATTTTGAGCTTCTCTATCAATTTCATTCATTTTGGCAAGCAGAAATTCACTTTTTTGCCGTTCTTCCAGCATTTCAGTACTTTCTGTCTCTATTTCAGGTTTGTGTGTTTCTGTTTCCATCTTTGCTTTATCTTCTTTATCCAATAAAAAGCTGCTTTCTTTTTTCATTTTGTCACATTCTTCTTTTTCCCATTCTGTAGGAAGTTTAAACATTAGTTACAATGTCTTAGTCTTAAGCTGCCTTTATAAGAATACTTTGAAGACAGCGCAAGCAAAAGCCATTGAGTATGCAATATGTTCTTTCATGCATAGTGTGGTATTTCCATTGTAAAAATGTAAGTTTTTGAATATATATATATATATATATATATATTCAAAAACTTACAACTAAATCCACTACATTCTCTGCTGAGATACAAAGGTATGCTATTAGGCCATTTTCCACATTTTAGAACATCAGGGAAATTCATTTCTGCCAATTGCCTTCTTATTTCTTGGCTTTGAAGAAAAATTAATGTAACACCACTGATTTTAATAGTTCCAACTCGCACTTTGGTTTTCTTTGTCAGCACCACAGACACTGGGATATACATATTTTACTGTAAAGGGAACTGATCCTGTAGAGCTCTCAGGTAACAAAGTCACGGATAGTCATTAGTGTTTTCCAGTTGTGCATGATTTTAAACATTCTGTATCTGCTGCATAAGGCACTTTCACACAAGGGTCTCATGTGCCATTATACGAATACAACGAGGGCACCTGTGCTAATACCAAATGGCAATCTGCACAAATAAAAGGGGCATGGGAGGTGCAACAGTAATTAAACTACTAACATGTGCAAATGTTACATGTACAAGAAAAAGAAAGCTTCTAAGAATGTATCTTCTCAAAATATGTTTTGAAAATATTTTTCTAACAAGACACAATAGACACTTTAGGTCAAAGGCTGAATACAGCTACTTGGCCTATTCAGCACATTGGCATTTCCTTTTGAACTCTTAATTCAAACTGCTGATTGATGTTTTCACAAAGTTCCATGCTATCTACAGTACTTCTGATCAAGCTTACAGAAATAACTCCAGCAGTTCAGTTTATATGTATTTTCAATCACACTGCATTTGAAAATATCACAACAACAAGTAAAGTATCTACCTTCCCATATGCAAGGTGGGGAAAATATCAGCTTATACAATAGAAAACATGGTCAGAATCATCTTAGGCAGGTAACAGAGCAAATCCTTGGCCTGCTTAAGTTGTGCAACAGTGTGAGTGGAAGTAGGGGAATTTATGTAGGATTGAGTTAAAAGCAGCTGTAGGTTTTTAGATTTCCTCCTTGTCACCTACATTAACTGCTTCTGTTAACTATAATCATTGAAAGAGCATTTTAAACAACAGCATGTGGTTTGCCTATAAAAATCTTATAAATGTAAGCCATAAGTATGTTTTGAAAGCCAAATGGATAAAGAAAAAGCAACATTAAGATGTAAGGATGAAAACTGATATTTCTTAAATAGCCACACTAAATGATTCACACAAGTAAGAAGATAAATTACTATCTTCAATGATATGGTTGGACTGGATGATCTTGTAGGTCTTTTCCAACCTTGCTGTTTCTGTGATTCTGTGATATAAGTGAAGTAAGTATTGAAAAAAGAGGCCTTATTAAGGACAGCAGATTTGTGCTATAGACAGTAGTTTGCTACTGTTACCTTAATAACATCTAGCAAATCAGAGATAATTCAGCATTTATTTGCTATGTCATCCTTGTTTTGCAAAGCAAAATCTCTCAGACTTCAGTGTTTTTTTGCTGCTCTATACTTAATCACGTCTGAGTACAGGATTCAGATTACTCTATATTCCATTTTTCTTTCTGATCTCTTTGCATAACATAACTGAAAATAATTTTCCACTGTAGTGATCTCTGCAAAATCATTTTGCTATTCTCACAAAAAAAAAAAAACACAACCCAAAAAAACAAACAAAAAAACACAACCTAGCAGTCTCACTTGCTTAGTATTCCATGTTGCATTTTCCAGCTTTCAGCTGCCTATTTTTCTTACCATCATGTAGCTTTTGAAACCTCTCCTCTGAAGTCTGTAGTTCCTGAACACATTTCAGTTTCTCTTCCTTTTCTCTGTCTTGCTCTTGTTTTAGCAGGTCTGCTTGCTCTTTCCATTCCTTGTTTTGAGGCTCTTTTTCCTGAAACAAATTGATACAATAACCAACTGATGCAGAAAAATAATCAAACAAATAATATCATACGATCTTCTATTTCATTCTGAAATTATGTTCTGTACTGCTAATCATAAAAATGAGCAAGACATCAAAGCCAAACCAACTCTGACAACTCAGGGATTTGACCTTATTATCTTAGCACCTTCAACAATCGTCTGAAGCAAAACTAACAACCGATTCTTTTCAGTATTACTCATTTCAGGAACACTGCTGTTTCAATGTCTGTCATAAAATAAAATTGTCATTCTGTTAGAATAGTTTTCTTGAAAACTCAGTAATTGACCTTAATAGAAGCCAGACCCCACTGCATTTTTGTTTTAGCAAACAAGCTAGTTACCACAGCCTGACTTCTTACCGAAGTGAGTAGGTTGTCGATTCAGACAGTTTCACGACGGTACTTGAAGTTATGGAGTATCAAGTAACCAACAGTGAAAGAGAAAGGTTTGTTCCTGGGTTAAAAATCAGCTAATAAGTAGATATACTCACATTTAAAGGGAAATACACTTGAACTGATATTAATGTCAGCAGTAAAAAAAAAGCACTAACATAAAAGCAAGGAAGAGAAAGGCAGCCTAATCCAACAAGTGGATGCTAATCTTGAGCCTTGTGCTTATTTCTCTAAGAAAGTGTATTTTACTTTATATAGGAGTTTATTTTACTCTAAAATAAGTGAAACAGACCCAACTTTACTTAAAGCAACAACTGGATTCCACAAGCTCTGCTTGTACCTCCTATGTGGTTATGGAACTCACACACTGAAGTGCTGGAAAACACATGCATTAAACTACATCCACAATCACAGAAAAGATTCTGGGATAGAACGCATGAAGGAAGGAGCCAACCATGAAAATACTTCAGTGCATCAGATTCGTACCAGAACCTGTCTAATTTTACCTTGCAAATCTCTAATTCTAGCCTGAAATAAAAGCGTTAGGAATACTTCTAATTGTACCATGATTACAGGAAACGGGAAAAAAAAACCCAACAACAAAAAATCCAACCACATTCACAAAGCTGGATAAATGACAGAAGAAATACCAGTATCTGACAATAAGAGGGAGCATTAGATTTATGGGTTGTGAAATAAATTTGCAAACTACAAGAAGCCATAATTAAGAGCAAAACAAAAAGAAAGACAAAGCAGCCAGCACTGTTACAACAGACTGCTCAAATAAGCTTTAGAAATAAAGAAAAACAAAATGAAGGCTTGAAAACTTCAAAGAAATGGCAGTGGCAGAAAAAGAAGCAGGTAGAATTAGTGGCTATCAGTAAGATACAGAATAGGGTGAACTGTCACAAAAAAATGGCACACAATATTTCTGGAAGGGCAGAGCTTCTCTTAAAGACCAGAACGTTGTCTAAATTGTATTTTCTGTATACTTATATATTTTTCCTAAAAAGCAAGCTGTGCATTCAATAATCAATCTGACAGGTGAATTATGGGGAGCAAGTCTCAAATATTTTCTTTTAAATGGAACTCACTATTCTGGAAAGAATCCTCTCTTTCTTATCTACTGCATCATCACAGACAAATTCTGATTCTGGAGGAAGTTCTACAGATGAGAAGCATCCATTGGTCTGTACTCCTTTCGTGAGCTGTGCTCCTTTTTTGATATTTTGGTTGCTGGCTGTAGAAAATAAAAACAAAACATATCTGCACTTTAAAATATCCCACTGTGTAACTACCCTGATTTTGAAGTATTTGCAAGTATGGAAGTGGAAAGTTTTGACAAATTTCATATAATTGTTTCCAGCCTCTGTTACATGCTAAATAAAATAATTAATAAAATAAATAAAATTAATAAAATAAAATAAAATTAAAAAAAAAAAGCCACAGAAAACCCCACCTACATGTAAAAAAAAGAAAAAAAAATCTACAAGAAAAAAAAAATAAAGCTACTTATAAAATCACAGCATACTGAATTAAAAAAAATTAGCCACAAAATATCTATTTTCATCTTCTTGCTTGTCACTGAATTCAATGAATTCATACTCAGAGAAGTAAACTCATTAAGTTAAAATATACCTGTTCGTATCTTAAAAGCACATAAACTTATTTCTATTAAATAACATATTTTAATACTTGAACTCAAAAATGGATTAACTGAAACGAGATAGATAAATACTAAAGAGCTCGAAATGTTGGCATTAGCTATTTAAAATAGTGCCAGAAATTCCTTCTTCTGACAGATTCCACTGATCCACCAAAGACTGTCTGATACACACACACACATACATATATAAATGTATACTGATGCTTGTAGCATAAGGCTCACGGCTGCCTTGTCGCTCCAGAAGAAAATCACCACAGTGATGCTTTTGGAAGATGATGCTGTGGGACATATGTATTCTGATGCAAAATGTACCGCAGCCAATCTGACAACATTAATTTGAAGTGGGGAAAATTATAAATAAAAAGCATTCCCAAAATACAGCAGTGACATTTCGTATTTTCAGTCTGCAGTTCACTGTCATGCAGACACCTACGATCTACTAGAAATTCTACTGAACAATCTTCTGGTCTTCCTTCATATATGCAATACAAAACATTAACACCACGGAGGAAATTTGAGGTTCTGGTTCTGCTACAGTTACAGGAAAGCCATCCTGCGCCCTTCTTTTGTAATGACTGCTGTGTAGAAAGCAGTGCAAGAAAATTCAGACTTCTCAGACGAGCAGTGCTAGGGTCAGCATCATATACACACCCGGTAAAGTTGAACGTCAAAGTAGCGGTACTAAATTTTTGCCTCTTCTACTTTATTTGTTACCTTTCTTTCTTTGAATAACATCCATCCCTTTCCTCGGTGATACCTTCAGCATACGATTAGCATATATATTTTTGGCATCAAGTTCTCTTTCTTTTTCCTGTAAGAGAGGTAGCAGGAGTTAGGAATGTTTCGCTCACTGGCAGTAAATTAAAATAAAAAATACACATTGCAAATGGAATTTAAGTAAGTAAGGGCATCAACAGTTCTGTCCAATTTTCAAGGAGAACAATCACATTACTAACTTCTCTTATGCTCAAAAATTCAAACAGAACTCTACTCCTAAACCTCATTAGCAAAATGCTCTGGAAAAAAAAAAATGTTAGAGCTCTGCAGCAAAAATTAAAGTAAATGCCAGTGCTTCCATAAACTTGAAAAAAGGTTGTGATGTACATATAGATTGCACAAGAAAAATTTCTGTATTGTAGAGTTAAACATTTCAAGGTTACTTGTCACAGGCTGTGTTAATACCATGGAGCAGTGTCTCACGGTATCATACAGTAAAAAGCATATTCTCCTTGTTATATTCATTAGCTAAAATACAGAAATGAATTACCAGAAGCCATCTGACAATGAAAATATTTTCAGAACATCAAACTCTCCACTAACAAATCGTGCTTAAAACATTCACTGTTAACAAGCAGGTTTTTGGATCACTAGCACTGCATGCTCAACAACTGGTAAGGCAACAAACTGCTGCGTCTTCATTATATAAGAGTTTCAAACATGGTGTTTCCTTACAAAGGCATTTCCTTTGTAAAGGCAAATTGATATTTGAGTAGAATGCAGTGCTTTCTGAGTCACAATTTTACAGCAAAATTCAGAATTTTGGCAACCGAACTGAAAGCAAAATAAAACTGCACAAATTTAGTAATGTATGGAGATCTCACAACTAACCTTTACACAAGCCTACTGAAATCCAAGAACACGACATGGTGCATGGTAACATAAATGGCTGTACATAGTTGCAGATCTGGTTTAAAACAAGTCTTCAATACCTAACTTTCAGTAAATCTTGGAGTTTAATAACCATTCTTGGCTATATACTTGATCTTGCTTTTCTTAACTAGTGCTAACAATAATGATTACATGGAAACACTGCTGCTCAAAACTGGCTGAAGGGTCAGAGCATAGAATCTTTCAATTTGAAACAGGAAAAGAACTCCCCTGATATAATCAAGTACATTATCAGAAAGTGCATCCACTGCTAAAATATGTGAACTTGATGACAGGTTCTTCCAAAGATAAAACACCAGAACATAGGTACCAGCTTGCACCGCTTCACAACTTACCTTCAGCTTCTGATTCAGTTGAAGAAGCTCTTCTTGGAGAGCTCTATTTTTGTCTTGAGCTTCAAGCACCTTTTTCTTCTTCAATTGTAATTCTCGCTGAAAACTGCTACCACTTAGTTCCAGATTTTTCTCCAGATCCTTCAATTAAAACAACAAAATAATACTTTTTAATAACCAAGAATACTTTTTTTTTTTTTTAAACAGTCAATGTGGTTAAAAAAATAACAATAAACAAACATCTTGGATTCAAAGCTCAACTCTGCCACTACTATAACACCAAATACATTTAAACCCTAATCCTAATGCTTATGGGGGCAGACACAGCACTTGCAGGTGCTGCTGCTCATTTTTCTGGAGTAGTGAGAGGCAATCTGGGGACATAACAGTACCCACTAGCCAAGGCTCTTGAAACAGGCACAGAACACACCTGTATACCTCTAGTAAAATCTTGACATGATGGTTTAGAAATGAGACACCTCCTGAAGAGGAAGAAGACAGGAAATAATTAAAATCTACTCGAAAGAAATTTGTGATTGTTGTTTTGTTTGCATACCCTCACCTCTCAACAGCTGTTTTAAGTGAACCTGTGATGATGAGAATGAAAAAAGCAGACAAAAAGATTCTCCCTTGAAGGACACAACTTATTTTCATATATTCTATTACTACTACAAATACTGAGATACCCAATCATGAAACTCCAGGTGCCAGATGGTGACACTACAGGGTGATTTGAGAAGTGTAGCCATTTCTATTGCAGGGATATTCCTATTATTTTGGAGCTTATTTCATGAAAGCTTACTTTCCAGTTTAACCCTTCAGATTTTTGATATCTGTTATCACCATAATATAACTTACAATTAAGTACTGACACTTACAATTATGATGAATGTAATTTCAGCTAAACATGGTACTGCATATAACTACCAAACATTGCTAATACAATATTTTTTTTTTAAATGAGTTTTTAAAACATACCTTCAAATATTTTTGCAAATAAAACTAAAACATATTGGAGCTTATTTTGCTATCTAAAAAAAGCTTTCTTCAGCTCAGCTCTCAGGTGTACAGAATTGGGAACCAAAAAACAAACCCACTACATGAATGAAATCCATAAGATTCAAGAATACATATACATATTCTTTAAAAATATATACATGTATCTTATTTATATTTTTTATTATATATATACACTTTTTTTTTTTTTTTTTTTTTTTTTTTTTTAAAGAATTGTAGTACTTGGTTCTCTGAATATCCTGTAAATGTTTAAGAAATGCTTCCTCTTCACAAGGAATTAGACTGCATAAAGTTACATTATGGTTGCTTGCATTTTTGAAACATCATTCCTACTTCTAGAAACATTGAAAAGCACAACTCCACTGCATTGACACCCACACGTAACATTTAATTTGTAAACAGCAATTTGAATGCATGACTATTGAGTATACAACTACATAATCCCTTCAGGAATAATTTTTGCTCATAAATAGCATCAAGTAAGAGAAAGATTTTTCTACTTGCTCTACCACAGTGAAAAAAAAACCAAAAAAACACCAAAAAAACAAGAAAACCAGAAGCCAAACTAATACATAAAAGTCACTTAAGAAATATCTGAGCAAATATTTCAAAAGCTCATCTCACCTTAATTCTTTTTTCACTCTCCTCTAGTCTGCTCTCTGCATAGGCTAGTTTCTTAGCCAGGTCATCTCTTTCAGCAAGGTGCTTATCTGCAGACAGCTTTTTCAGTTTCTGCAAGACAGTTTTTGTTCGGTACAGTTCATCTTCTGAATCTTTTAGCCTTCTCTCAGTGGCACGTTCCCTCTCTTGAGATTTTCGTAGGCGCTCCCTTAATATTCTAATCTCATTGTTGTGTTGAGCAATGAGCTGAGAAATTTCATTCTCTGTATCTTCAAACTTATTCAAGGCTTTCTCCTGCCTGTGCTGAAGCCTCTTCAGTGCCCTGTTTTCCTTCTGCAGCTCATCTAGTTTGATATGGAGTTCAGTCAGTTCATTTCGGAGCTCATTGATTTTCAGCAGCCTAGCAGAAAGGACTCTCTTTGTAACAAGATCTATATCTTTCGCAGGAGAATCCCTAGTGAGGCTTTGAGAACGGAAACCCCACCGTGTCCCTCTTTTGCTTGGTGCATATTTGGAACCCAACTTCTTTGTGGCTAAGAGGAACAATAAAAAGCACGTTTGTTACAAGACAATGCAATTTGTGGATTCAGACATCCTTCTTGGAATGAAGTTCCGCCTGAAACAATTCTACAATATTTAGCAGAGACTGCAGCCTTCACATCAGAAAATAAAAAGCATACACGTAACAGCATTATCCTTCTTTCCGTAGATGTAGAAAAAGGATATTATGTCTGTGACTTACTGAAAGAGGCAATACCTGCAGACATCAACATGGAAGTATTGCAAAGTAATCATCTATAAATTGTATCAGAAATAACAGACATTTTATTAATATTTGATTACGTTTATTAGCTTGCTTAAGATAGAAATACTGTACTCTTATGCATGCAGTACTATTAAGGGCTTTTAAAATTGCAACAATTAGCTGAGAGCCAGCTAGTTATGTATTATGCAAGATGTAATTTTCTCAGACAAATCCAACAGTGTTTTCAAATCCATGCTGACAGATAAAACTGCAATTTTAAAGGGTCAAAAAAGCCTACAAAGCAAAATCATAAATCCTACGAAAATTCAGTTATCCCTTGAATAACTTATTCCTGTATCACAAGTTATTTTCCACAGAGTATCCTTATTTGATTACTAGTATCCATCACTTACATTTTTATTTGCTGTTATTTTATTACCATCACTGCAGATAAAAACTAAGCATCGGTGTTTCTATCTTATTTGCATGTCAGGCAACGCTGAGAAGAATAAAGCACATTACACACCAAAAATACATCTTAAAACAACTGGACAGACAGCTTAGTGGGAGAAATATTCTGAGCACCAGTTTATGCGATATAGAGACTTGAAAACCGGTATATAGAGATAATGCAGTTATGCACACACAGGGTGTGTATGACAGCAAATCTTTCCTTCCCTTTAATGCTCACCGTGCTTCTATTCTACAGACAACATTTTTAAGCAAAAATAACAACTTTAAAGAAAACAGGAAAGAAAAAGTTTTCTTTCCCCCCCCATATGACTAATACTTACGTAGCATTCAGGTATGATAAGATTAACTAATACAGGTACTGCAGGAATCACATCTTTCCTTCTGAGAAGGAAGCACACTCCCATGAACCTCAGTCTAGCCTTTAAACCCCTACATGAATTTCTCCAGATTAAGAGCAGAACAGAAAATTCCAATACCAAGTCTGCACTTTTAACCACAAAATTAAGCTGGGGAAGAGTGCATTTCAAGAACAACACTACATTCACCATGCCTTCATGTAATAATTGTATTCAGTTTTAGCTGCACCGAAGACCAACTCATTTCTTTGCCCACTCCAAACCAAACAACTGTGGAACTGCAGTTTTTGTTTCTCAGGCACCCAACCTACAACTGGCAATGCCACTTCTGAACATAGAGAAGTTCAACAAAATGCCAGGATCTGAAGAGACTCTCCCTGGAAAACTTTGCCATCAAGGATTTGCCAATGAAACAGACTGCTAAAGAAAGGCAAGATACGCTTTCACTTCACCAGAAGACGCATGCAACTATTTAGAACAACCTGTCAAAATGTGGCAGAGAGGCTTCATAACCCTACTTCAGCCTGAAGCTGGACAAATCATTCTCTTCTTTTTTGCACGGATGTTTGCTTTCCCCACAGTCTCAATCAACAAATCAGCTCATGTACAGCAGCTCATGAGGTGTGTGTGAGGGAACTCAGAGTGCAGCTGTATTTTACCCCTCAAAAAAGGTCTATAAAAACACTCTTGAATTTCCACTCCATAGGCATCTAAACTTTCACCAAACATTTTTTTCTGTCTTGAAACATTGCTGATTGTTTTTTTGGTTTGTTTTGTAATGACACCATATCATACAGGAAAGCTCAGACAAGTACACAACAGAAGTATCTTCTTTTTTTATACACTGTGTAGTACTGCCTTGTCTTGGGTCTTCTTGGGCTTGTTCAGCCTGGAGAAAAGAAGCTGCAGAGTGACCTGAGTGCAGCATTTCAGTACCTAAAGGGAGCCTACAAACAGGAGGGGAATCAACTCTTTGAAAGGGTTGGTAACTGCAGGACAAGGGGAAATGGTTTTAAGTTGAGGGAGCGAAGATTTAGGTTGGATGTCAGGGGGAAATTCTTTACTATGAGAGTGGTGAGGTGCTGGAACAGGCTGCCCAGAGAGGTTGTGGATGCTCTGTCTCTGGAGGTGTTCAAGGCCAGATTGGATGGGGCCCTGGGCAGCCTGGTCTAGTGTTAAATGTGGAGGTTGGTGGCCCTGCATGTGGCAGGGGGGTTGGAGATTCTTGATCCTTGATGTCCCTTCCAACCCTGGCCATTCTGAGATTCCTGTCAAATATTCAAATAGAACAACAGCAAGATGCAACCAAAGGCTAGTTCAAGAGGTGCACTTTCCTGTCAAAAGAAGCATGAATAATTCTGAAAGCCCACCCCCCCAAAATATCTCCCTTTTACAGCAGTTGGTTAATTTCATTTTTCAGCTGAACAGTTAAGAGCCTACCTGCCACCTGCAGTATAATTCACACAAATGTTATTAGTAGATTCTTAGAACAGTACATTCACCACTTTTATTCCAACTTTCAAAGACTCTTTGGAGCAGTTACAAAGGAACAGTTTCTATGTGTACCTACCTTGGTAGTGCACAAGACTGTCTGAAGCTCTTGTTTTGTGATCTCGCTTTTCATGGCTTGTCGATGGATAGCTTAGAGTAGGCGACCGGTCAGATGAATGGGATGCATTATCTTCATCTGAATAATAAGAGTCACTGTTTCTGTCCTCATCCGATCTTCTGTCTTGTTCAGAATCTGGGCTCCTTACCCTTTCTCCCATCTTTTAGATTTAGCAGCTTCCAGATTCTTCTCAAAGACTGTTCATTTTGACACAAAGGACCTTTTAATATTCACAGCAGCAGAAGCTGGATTTATTCTTTGTGTTTATCATCTTCATCTCCAAAGCATGAGATCTTTGTAGTTCAGCTCAGCAAAGAGAAGTTATCATTCCAAATGCATTTTTCTGTAACAACAGAGAGAGATAAAAAAAAAAGCGAGAATGGTTTTGCTGTTAAGAAAGGTGAAAGAACTGTAAAATTACTCAGAATTCCTATAACCTTATGATGAATAGCTACATTAGCCTTATTATTTATATTAAATGGGACAGATGTCACTCTAGGAATGGAGCTAGTACCACACTCAACAGTTTGAGGCAATTCACTGCCTAAAGATTATCAGAAAATGACTATAGCTGAATCTAGAATAAGAAATTATTTCCAGACCAGAGAGCAGATAAGCCTCTGGAAAATAAAGCAAGTGAAAGCCTGAAGCTATTCAGGAAGCTAACATAAACATGCTGAAAAACTTTCTAACCCAAGAAATTGACAACTTATTCCTATGACTAGAACTGAAATGGTATTTGCAGATTTAGACTAAGCATTCCATATCTCAACTTCTCACACTCTGATGATATTAAATGAAATGGTTGATTTAAAAATAAAAAATAAAAAAAAATTGATCCGAAGCTTGCTCTATCCTTAATAACCACTGAGATCCTACCTGTGTTAGTGTGCTCCTTGCCTTGGGAAGTACTCTTGTATGCTTCCAGAACTGGTAAAAGCACATAAATTTGTGTCACATGCTTTACATGTTAATGCATGTACAGTCTTTTAAATGTTTATTTTTAAAGTAACTGATAGAGAGACCACCCTGCTGGTATACGATAAGCATTACTTGTTTTACACCTAGCATATGGTAAACATTACCAGGTGTAAAAAGGGAATGACTGCTTCTGCAGACTGTCTTTTGATGTAAACTGAAAAGTCTAATCTCTATGTAAAAATCACCTTTCACATTTTTCAGACACTGAGAACATTGAAGCAAATACATTGAAAGCTTTCCTTGCCTTTCTCACTCAAAACTGAATCTTCTCATCTGTGCATGCCGTATTGGACTGACTAAACTGAGCCTCCTGTACCTTCCATCTCTCTTCCCACAGTTCTCAAGTTTATTTCTCCACCTATTTCCCATCTTTCCAAACTCAAGATCAAGCCTCTAACGGGCGAATAAACAGTACTCACACCAGAGCCCAGCACTCCTGCCTGTAGAATGACATAACCATTTAGAAACAAGATAGGAGCTCAAATAAACTACACACAACAAAATTGAGCTGCTTTCAATCAGATCTCTTCTACACTGCAGGGCATATGACATACCTGTAAATGAGCTGCAAAATTTTCACCATATTATGTCACTTTACTATCCCAATAAAATAAACTTAGCATGCTTTTCTGGCCTTCTGTTCCCCATCTATATGTGAAGAACTGCATAGCCAAGCAGAACAGAAACATCAGCTGCCAAGACAGTTTTCATCACAAATTCAAGCTTTCCAGCCCACTACATTGTTAGCACACACAACTCTGCCTCCAGTGACAGAGATGGATTTGCCCTCATAATCTATACGGCAGGAATTAGAGAAATAAATAATCCAACAGATTTCTAAACTGAGAAGCTGCTGGGAAATTATTACTGAATTATTACTGAATTATTCGGAAGAGACTGTTTTTCTTTACTTGGGGAGTAACTTCCTAATATAATGCTCTTTGAAGACCTAAGTATTTTCAAAGAGGTCGAAATAAATCAGATGCCTAAAACTTATGTCAGACAGTATTCTGATGAAAACAGAAAGAAGATGAGCAATGCTTGAGATCACTTGCCCTAGAGATTCCTTAACGTGTGCTGGAAGGAGTCAGCTGTAGTGAACATGTAAATCAGCAATGACTATTTTCTTTTGCTTTGAATTTGTGAAGCTATCAAAGATATTTCAGAAGTGTACACCTAACCATAATTGTATTTCCTTCTTTGTCTGTGAAGGTAACAAAGATTTCACAAGCATTAATGAGTGTAAGACTAAGATCACGTAAGACGTTTGAACTTATGAGAACACAACCACACTCCCAAGCAGCTCTGCTCCTCAATCCTGGTCTCACAGAATTTGTTACCTCACTCCTTGATTCCAAACTGAAACACAGACACAGTTTTGGCAACATCCTGTTCTTTATAGGATACACAGGTAAGACTGCTTTATGCCTGCCTCCACAAGATAGAATCTCGGGTAATAAAGAAGATAGAAAATAAGATATATGCCAATGTTAGAATAGTAAAATAACATAAAATCTAAAGATAATGCTCTACAGGGCTGTAACAGGCATCAAACTACTTCAATCATCCTGACTGTAACAACATAAAAACTGTAATTGTGTACGCAGCCTATAGCAAACGCGGTGTTGTCACTGCTTGCAAGAAGCCACAGGCTTTATTTTCAGCTATCAGAATGGGGCCACAGGACTTGTCAGACAATGTCTGGACTCATCTTGGATGCCTGAAGCTTCATTTATTTAGCTGCAAGAAAATTAGCTAACCACCACGCAACTTATCTAACTAGTTATTGCTTAGCTTTGTACAGCTGTGTACTCTAACACCTACAATTTGATTTATAACCCACAGATAGCAATAAGCAGTAGTTATTGTGTGCAGAGCAAACTGTCTGTGAGCCTTGGAAAAATAGAGCATGGAGGGTCACAGGCATGGGATGACCGTAGGGGCCTTAAAGTACACAGGGCAACAGGGGGGCCCTGCAATAGCTAACTAGTGGTCAATTAATAATTGCTCACCAGGTGATACAGCCACGGGAGATGGGTAAAATTAGTTCTATAAGTAATGACACATAGAACAAAGGACAAGTTCTCAACATGTGTAAAATGCACCGTATGTATAAATTCAGTGATGACAGAGCCATGAAGTGCTGGGGAAGGAATAAGGTGTGCAGTGTGTTAACAAGCATAAAAGCAATCCCAGGTGGACACATGACAAGGAAGAAAAACCATCAGCACACTCTCCCTCCTTCCAAGAGAGGATGTGGGATGCTGACCTCCCCTCCCCTCCCCTCCCCCCAGCCCAGACAAAGCTCTTCAGGTCCCAGAGGAAGAGTCAGTCGGTGAAGAAAGTCTGGTGTCAGAGGTTGTACCTCTATCACTGTAACTGTGCACAACCTGAACTGTGTTAATATCTGGACTAGTACTAAGCCTTCGATTAGGCCATTAAGATTTTAATTAGATTAACAACCAGTACTCAGCTCTATGTCTAACATGTGTTCCCTTTTTTGCTCACAGCAATAGGCTGAACGAAGCAATCCGGTGGGAAGTCAAGCAGCACGGTTTGCCCTGCAGTGCTGAGCTGGGCACCCTGGTGCCAAAGGCACCACATCTACAGCTGTTAACATCAGCACACCTAACCTCTGTAGCAGTAGTAACTTCTCTGTTGGGCATCTATCTACAATGGTGTGTGCCTAGCCAAGGTACACCTTACTTTTGTCTGCCATTAGGACACTGGAGGATAGAAAGGAATCTCTGTGCATGATTATTTTTTTCTTGAGAAGAAAGCATATATAAACCAAAACAAGTGGTACTGCATTTTGGGAAAAATGTAAGTGTCTGCGATTCAATTATCTAGATGTCTAATTATATATATAAAACAAGAACATTCACTTTCACTTACTAACTTGAAGATGATCAGTCAGTAATTTTATAGCCCCACAAGTACTCACTGAGTAGGCAATAACCTTTTGGAAGAATGCCTTTCACAACAGTATTTAAAACAGAAAAATAGTATTGTGAAGTAACGTGTAAAAATTTATCCGCTTCTGTACTGGATGCTCCCTCTGAAGAATATTTTCACAGAATAGAAAATCATAGAATTGTTTTAGTTGGAAGGGACCCTTAAAGACTATACGGTCCAACTGCCCTGCAATGAACAGACACCTACAGCTACATCAGGTTGCTCAGAGCCTCATCAAGCCTGTCCCTGAGTGTCTTCAAGGATGGGGCATCCACCTCTCCTAGAAACCTGTGTCAGGCATTACTTTGATATATAGTGAAGAACACTAATTTCTGATGCTCTCTGGATTTTCTCTGGAAAATGGGGAAAAAAAATAATCATCAGACTGAAAATAAGTTGGAACAGTGTAACCAATGGAAACTCCCTTGAGGAATCCCCAAAAATACTTCCAAAGCTTCAATTCATTTTCAGTTTTATAAATTGATAATATCATCACATTTTCCATATAAAACAGGAAACCTCAATCTGTCCAGCTTTGCCAGATGCCATTTGCCACCAAATTTACAATGCAATTTGATTAACATTAAAAAAAAAAAAACGCAGATTTTATCTTCAGAGCAAATGAATCACTAGAATAGGCATTTGGATTTTAATTTAGTTGGTTTAAGGATTACTTAATTAAGAAATTATTTGGTTCATTGACTTTTCAACTGTTACCAGCCAGGTTGAGTTATTATAAAAATAACCAAAACTTGCTTGAGTTAAATTCATGAAGACATTGGTTTTGTCCCAGTACATGTAATGATGCAAGGAGTGAAATGTTGTGAGTTACTGGGGAAAAAAAAAGCCTTAAACAATAAAAGGAACACAGCAACAAATCAAAGCAGAACACCCTGTCAAAGAGAGCAGAAACCCCACACACACTTTTAGAAGCTGTACACATCGGGATCAGACCAACATAGAACCCATGAGGGAAGTCTAGGACTTGTGCAACTTCAGAAAGCTCTGTTCCCAGAATTTCACGCTTGTTTGTTTCAGCAACGATCTGTTGCTACTGATTACATATTTTGCCTTGAAACACATAGTGGAAAGAAAAAGAGAGAGCCCAACCCAAACGCCTCGGCACGCAGTCGGGCTGCGGGTCACTGCGGAGCAATGGACAGGGAAGCACTGCACAGGGCACAGCACAACTCCAGGGATGGCACGGGGCTGCCTGCCATCGCTCGAACGACTCGGAAGTTCTTCCTGCCTTTATCGCACACACGGGGCCCGGCTCCGCAGCGCAACGGCCCTCAGCCTCAGCGCCGTCCTGACGGCACACGGCACAGGCGTTGACCCGTGGCGGCACGGAAGAAAGCAAGAAAGCAGCGTCCGCACAGAAACGCCCACCTGAGTGACCGGAATGCCGAACATCCGAGCGAATCGCCGCCAAACAAGGCGGCCTCCCTGCTTCTCCCCCAACGGAACGCACCGAGCGTTACCTCAGGCCAACGCTTTCCAGTGGCAGCCCCTCACGCCGCGGGGGAGCGCTGCCATCTCCCGCCCTCCTCGGCTGCTGCTACTGCTCGGCCGCCCCCGCTTATCCAGCTCGGGCCTGCGGCCTCAAAGGGCGGCCCTTCTCTCAACCCGGCCCTGCTCTCCCTCACCTGCAGGCCGGGCCCGCCGCCCTGGGCCCCGCTCCCCCGCAGGGCCCGGCCTGTGCGGCGGACGCGGCGCCGTTGCCACGCTACGCTTAAAGGAGCCGCGGCGGCTCTTGGGGGCTATTGACAGCGGCTGCCCCAGCAACGGGGCGCGAAGGGAGGTGGCCTCTCCTTGTCAGCTATTGGCTGTCCGCGCTGTCAGTTTAACGGCTCTGGCCCCTGGTTGGTGTTAGTGGAAAGCGACTGCTGCTCCTATTGGATTGAAGCTAAATTTCGGCTGCTTGAGTGGCTTAGCCACTGCAAGGGGGGGCGGGACGAGGGCTGGGCGTCGCGGGTAGCGCCGTATGCGTCGATTCCGTCCTGCGGTGCCATAGCGGCGCCTGAAGGCGGCGGGAGCCCCGCGTCGGGCCCGAGACCCTGCCCCTGCGCCGCCATCTTGTTTGGTGGGGGGAGGTCCTGTTATGGAGGGAGGCGTGGAGTGCGGGTCAGGAGGTGGTGCTGGCCGCTCCTGAGGGAAGGGGCGCCTTGCCGGGTCTCGTGGCTGTCTGCCTGCGGCTTGCTGGTGTCATTCTGAGCTGCTTTGAGATGACCTTTAACAGTGAATGTACGCAATCAGTCTCCTTACTGGGGAAAGAGAAACAAATAGCAGATCTTACCTCATTTAACTTAATGATGGTATCTGTTACGGTAACCCAGCGATGAAAATGGCGTAGAAATCCAGATAGAATAAAATAGAACATTTTGTATGAAAGTTGTAGGAAAAAAAAAAAGATTGTGGGTGAATGGAAAAGATTCTCAAAACTGACTTACTCATGTTGATTGTACACAAGAACTCTTAATATGCACTACTGCATTTCTTGAAAATGCAGCTTAATGAACGGGCTGGGATGCAGCTGGTAACATATTGGGAGAAAGTCCAGTAAAAGAGATGGAGACATGTTTGCAAAAGCACCAAAGCACTCGGGAGGTGCAGACCTGGCACAGAGTCTCCCAAGCTCAGTAGAGCTTTTGGTTTTGACACCAGAATTGCAGATAGCGGGCAAGCCAGAAAGCAACAAACGGTCTTAATTTCCTAATTTTGATTATCTTCCTAATTGCACTTACTATTTTTGCTATATTTGCACAGCTATTATGAAGTGAATTTGAAAAACAATAAAAACTACTGTGGATCATTTTTTAAATTCAGCCTCCCGTGGCTTTGTATAGCTCACCCTTGTGCTAAACAGCTAAAGCATATAATTCATCACAGCAACGCTGGCAGAGATTCATTCCTGTCCTTCAAAAGGATCCAGGGAAACGCAGAATAACAAAGACAGAATAATTTTATTGCTTGCAACTGGAGGAAATGTATTGCCTGTATCTGGCAGCAGGCCAGGCCAGAGTCTGAAATGCTGTTACTGCTCCAAATGGGATGAAAGAGATTCATAATCCATCTCCATGCCTACTCTAGCTAAGAAAATTATAAGTAGAGAAAGCAATTAAAAAAAAAAAAAAAAAAAAAAAAAAGAAAAAAAAAAAGAACAAGAAAAGAAAAAAAAACCTCCAAAGAAATATTGAAGATTTTTTTTGTGTGTTAATAATTCATAGTCTAATTATCATGACTAACCCTTTGGGCTTGGTTAATAACTAAGTAATCATTAGTTATTGAATGTAAATAATAAAGGAATTGAATTTAGGCATTATATATCTTCAGTACCTGTAGGATTTTTGTTCAGAACAATCTAATCAGGCTTCTCCATCAGCTGCTCCAGCCAAAATAATGTTAACATTCCTAAATCAGCTGCTGAACTGAAGTGAACCCAGATATTGTGCACTACTGGCATAGGGATTAATCAAGGGATGTTTTGAATCCATTAATCTAAAACCTACAAATACTGCATTCTCTACACTGCACGGTACAGTAAAGATAAATAGTATGACATTTTGGATTCCCTTGGATGAGACAAGCATGTGAATCACCTGAGCAGAAAGTAATGTTTTGCAGTTTTCTTCTGTCTTTGTAAAGCCAGAATGATGCCATAACTGCCTGCTTGGATGGAGATGTTGTTGGAACAGAGTGTTTCATTCCAGAGTTAGAGAGGGAAGCAGAAGCACATGTTTTCATATGCTTGAAAGCAAAAAATGCCACTGCCTCACAGCTTACGGGAAAGGAAGGCTGCTTTAAAGAGGAGGATGGAAACCTTCAAAAACTGAAACAGATCACAGTGTCACAATGTTTGATATTCCCAGAGGTATCAACAGTGGTGAAGCCTGCGTGATTACTGGAGCCCTTGCTCTTTTAATCATTACATGTAAATATTGATGGGAAATCCCTGATGCACAGAAAAATGCTATCGATTTCAACTGCATGTGGAATGGCTGTGGCATACTGGGTGGGAACTGTTATAATGACTGTATCCAATGAGGCGGATAAAACAGATTCCCTCAATTACCAGAACAAATATGGTGTTTGAATTTGGAAGGGGAAGATCTTCATGGTATTCCTTTGAATGTCGTAACAAGTGATGAACTGGGGACCTAAAGAAATGCATGACGATGTAAATGAGGCAGCCAAATTGATACGTGTAGATTGTATAGGTATCAGGAGGAAATTTTTTACTAAGAGGGCTGTGAGGCGCTGGCCTGGGCTGCCCAGATTGCTGTGGATGCCCCATCCCTGGAAGTGCTCAAGGCCAGGTTGGGTGGGACCCTGGGCAGCCTGATCTAATGTGTGGCAGCCCTGTCCATGGCAGGGGGTTGGAACTGGGTCAGTTTAAAGTCCCTTCCATTTTGGTATTCTGTGATTCTGTGATTCTATGATATACTTCCCGCCTTAACCAGGAGTAAACCATGATGCTGAAATTTGCTCTGAGATTCAGACTTTGACACTCAAATTCTATAAAAGGTCCAAGACTGAGTATGACATGCCAAAGAACATCCCTTTTGGCTTCTGCAGCCTTTGGATTTTCTGAGGGAATCAGATCAGGATAGAAGATAATACTGCCTTGCACACTGGAAACAGATGCATGAACACTTACACACCTCTCTTGTGTATATGCACCTGACATAGGAACTTGCATCTTCACTGTTATAGAAAAGCTGTGTTCAAAATCCAGGAGCATATACTAAAGAGAATTTGTCTCAGATCACTTCTGCAGATTTGGGTGAGCCAAGAGCGCTAGTAGCAAAGTAGATCTTTGCTCCCTGTCTGTGCTGCTGTGAAGATGGTCTGTGATGTGACTGAAATCTTTTTGTTAGAGCATGTATGTGGATGTAGTTAGGGTCCAGCTGAGGTTCTTTACCCTATGTTGCATTATTTTCCTGCATTAATGATACACTGTATGTTAGCATGTACTTCCCTCTGCTCTTAATTATCTGCAATTCTACCATCAAAATATTTCAAATTCAAACACAAATAATTGTCAGTCTCTTTTGATGCTCTAAATATTCATGGTCTCCTTGTACTTCTAAATGCATTTGTCAAAATAAGCTATGTTTTCATTGGAGGCAGGCTGCCTTTCTTACTGTGTGCTCACCTATCCTGAGAAACACAAAGCCCGAGATCTCTTTCAGAACTTGTCTCCCATGCCCCGGACTCTAAGGTGACATGACATCTTTCCATTGTTTCTTTTCCCAAGTGCTCCTGAGTCACCTGCTGAAAAGTCACTGCTCACCTTCTATGCTTTACTCTCGTAATTCTTTTAAAGAATTTCTATTGGTGTCAGTTCATGTACTATGACTGGTTGCAACCCCCTTCAACACTGATTTCTTGAGCGTTCTCAGTCTGCAATGGCATTAGAGCTGCTGCAGCATTCCTGACATCCCTTTTGTGTCCCTGACAGCCAACGGAGAATGGGCTCCTGTGAACTGATCTGAACTTGAAGATGTATGAAAGAAGCACTTTTTGCGATGTTCATGGTGAATTATTTTTAACAATACAATTTCCCAAGCCTGTGAAATATTGAAATATTAAAGAAAAAAGATAGTGCAATTAAATAGACATTTCTGTGTACTTCACAGCACTAGCTAGAGATTTCATTCATTTGTCAACCATTCTATTTTAGTACACTTTCTTTTATTTTCAGTTCACAACTTCCTTGCTGAGAAATATGAGGTGCAGGACAAAACTGGTTGATTGTAAATTTTGGGAAGATAACTTACAATTAGAGGAACTAACACATCTATATAATGAAATAAGATAGTCCATTTCTTCAATAAGAAGCTTTCCCTGCTCATGTTGTGGGTATTAGTGCCAATGAAGCCAAGCAAAGAAATTTTTGCTTATGGGATTGCAGCAAACATTTTATAAGCAATTTAAATAATAAAAAAAATCCTGGGAAGGTGGAATAGATGCTGAAAAAAGCATTACTGACCGTTAGACTGGAAAAAAATATGTGAAGGAGACATCCAAGAGGATTTCATGCAGATTGTTCACAATTTGGTAGTTTTATATTAAATGCTGCTTTTATTCTTAGTTGGCTTTAGTAATGCTTTTCTAGATAATCTCATTTTGAAGGACAAACATGGTATTTGTGAATGTGTTTCTGCTGCTTTGTACAACCTATGATTTCATATTCACTATATGCATATTAGCCTTTGAGAAAAAAAAATGCAGAGAGCAAATAATTCTGACAAGTTCTTTAATCAAAAGCAATGCATGTTGCTTCTGAACATTTGTCTCTTTTGACTTTAAATTTTATTTCTATTGCTAGGATAGCAAATGAATTTAGTTCTGACACTGTAGAGCTTAGTGATACAAATTATCTTGTAGAAGAATGAGGTCAAATGTATCTTCCAAGCCAGTAAAGAGAATGGCTGCTTTATCAAAATAAATTTGGCCTCAGTGTTGAATGTGATTGCTTTGAAGACTTTTTTATTGTCAGAGTTACACGAGCATAGTACTGGGACTAAGAAGAAAAAAAAAAATTAAAGATGTGAAGATATCTTGATTTTTTATGAGTGTCTGGTAGTCACAAAGGATTAACTCAACCACCACTTTGAGCCACCTGATCATACCATCGAACTTGCATTAAATTTTAACGCAAAATGAACATGTCCAATGAATGAGGGAAGGTACAAGCATCTCTGCTCACAGTATTATATTCCGTAGTCTTTGGGGAAGTGGAAGGTGGGGATCTGTACACTCTTTCAGTTAGAGGAGAAAGCTGAAATTTAGGAAACCTGGGCGTACCTCCAAAATCTGGTTTGTTACAGAGTGTGAATAGATGAGTGAGTTATCCCCAAAGATATTTCCCAAGCTGCTCACTGCTGTAAGTTTGAGTTAGTCTGTTAGTGAACACATGCCTTGGAACTTTGGGCATCACTGGATTAGGACAGCAATTTGGAAGCATCATTCTTAACTTAATTACCTGAATTTGTTAAAATCCTATTTAGGGCAAATCTGAGCTTTTACAGCTAGAAACAAATCAAATATTGCAATGTTTGCATCCGCTTAGTGGAATTCTCTTTAGTGGGATTAAATACCAATGAGCCAACATCCTTTTCACATTTTCAGCATTTGTAGTAACTTTGGTGGGGGGAGAGAGGGGTTGGAAACCAGACGAGGTTTAACAAAAGCAAGTGTAGAGTCTTGTATCTAGGGGGGAATAATTGCATGCACCGGTACAGGATGGGGGATGAGCTGCTGGAGGGGAGCTCTGCGGAGAGAGACCTGGGTGTCCTGGTGGATGACAGGTTGGCCATGAGCCAGCAGTGTGCCCTTGTGGCCAAAAAGGTCAATGGCATCCTGGGGTGCATTAAAAAGAGCGTGGCCAGCAGGTCGAGGGAGGTGATCCTCCCCCTCTACTCTGCCCTGGTAAGACCTCATCTGGAGTACTGCGTCCAGTTCTGGGCTCCCCAGTACAAAAAAGACAGGGACCTCTTGGAAAGAGTCCAGCGGAGGGCCACAAAGATGGTGAAGGGCCTGGAGCATCTCTCCTATGAGGAAAGGCTGAGTGAACTGGGTCTGTTCAGCCTTGAGAAAAGAAGACTGAGAGGGGACCTGATCCAGGTCTATAAATATCTGAGGTGTGGGCGGCAGAATGGCGAGGCCGGACTCTTTCAGTGGTGAGTGGAGACAGGACAAGGGGAAACGGCCAGAAACTGCAGCATAGGAAGTTCCGCACAAATGTGCGCAAGAACTTCTTTACAGTGAGGTGACGGAGCACTGGAACAGGCTGCCCAGGGAGGTGGTGGAGACCTGGTTTAGGGAACCTGCTTTGGCAGGGGGGTTGGACTCGATGATCTCTGGAGGTTCCTTCCAACCCCTACGATTCTGTGATTCTGTGATAATAAGACCTAAAGTATTCTGCTATTCATACTGTGCCTCCATAGTGTTTTTCAAGGATGATTTCTTTGTTTAAAACTTCTTTGTGGATGTATTTTCCCTTTTTTATTTTGTAACCGAGACTGTTAATCCTCTTCTAAGAACTAGTAAATTATGCAGTCAATCACTGTGTGTTCAGAATCAGTCACACTCACTCACAATGAGTGGTTGAAGTCCCTGTTGGTCCAGGGATATGGGAATGGTATCACACTAAATCACCAAACAGCAGTGTTTGCCTCAGTACACTGTAAGAACAGCCTCTAAGTGCTGGTTCCCCAAGACTAAATGTCACTTGGTGAGAGAATGCTGATGCAACAAACTGGAGTAGTTCTCAAAAAACAGCATGCTGAAAGTAGCTAACCTCAGGGATTTAACTGAATAGTAGTTCAAAGGTCATTTCCAGTCTCTGACAAGCGCAGCTGCATACCTGTGCCAGGATGATTATTAGGTACTGATGATTAAACACAATGTGTAACAAAATGCACATTAGGATACATCTTGTGTGATGTATAAGCTTTAATATGAACCAGCAACACACCACTATGGAGAGGGCAGCCATGGCATCTGGGGTTGTGGAAAGGGAGGGGATCCTTCCCCTGTACTTAGCACTGGTGGGATGTATCTGTAATGCGGTGTCAGCCTCAGTTCCCCAGTAAATGTTGAAGAGAGTCCAGCAAGGGCCACAGACATGATGAAGGGAATGGAGCTCAGTAGAAGCTGAGGGAGCTTGGACTAATAAGGGATCCTATCAATCTGTAAAGAACTGATGAAGGGAGTAAAGGAAATGGAGCCAGGAGCTCAGCAGTGCCCAGTGACAGTGGATGTACTTTGAAAAAAAGGAAATTCCATTTAAACTAAGAAAATGCATTCTACTGTGCATGTGGTCTAGCACAGGAAATTTACAGAATCACAGAGTGGCCAGGGTTGGAAGGGACCTCAAGGATCATGAATCTCCAACCCCCCTGCCACATGCAAGGCCACCAACCTCCACATTTAATACTAGACCAGGCTGCCCAGGGCCCCATCCAATCTGGCCTTGAACACTTCCAGGGATGGGGCATCCACAAGCTCTCTGGGCAGCCTGTTCCAGCACCTCACCACTCTCTCTGTAAAGAACTTCCCCCTGACATCCAACCTAAATCTCCCCTCCCTCAACTTAAAACCACTTCCCCTTGTCCTGCAGTTATCAACCCTTTCAAAGAGTTGATTCCCCTCCTGTTTGTAGGCTCCCTTTAGGTATTGAAAGGCTGCAGTGAGGTCACTCTGCAGCTTCTTTTCTCCAGGCTGAACAAGCCCAACTCCCTCAGCCTGTCTTCATAGAGGAGGTGCTCCAGTCCCCTGATCATCTTCGTGGCCCTCCTCTGGACCCTCTCCAACAGCTCCCTGTCTTTTTTATACTGGGGGCTCCAGACTTGGACGCAGTACTCCAAATAGGGCCTCACAAGAGCAGAGTAGAGGGGGACAATCACCTCCCTGTCCCTTCTGGCCACCCCTCTTTTGGTGGAGCCCAGGATACCATGTACCTTCTGAGCCACAAGGGCACACTGCTGGCTCATGTTAAGTTTTTCATCTATCAAGACTCCCAGGTCCTTTTCCACAGGGCTGCTCTCAAGGACCGCTCCTTCCAGTCTGTATGGATGCCTGGGATTCCTCCAGCCCAAGTGCAAAACTCTGCACTTTGCTGTGTTGAACCTCATCATGTTCACCTGGGCCCACCTTTCTAGCCTGTAGAGGTCCCTCTGAATGGCATCCCTTCCATTTGCCCAGGAAGGCTGTGGAGGCTCCATCCTTGGAGACACTTGAAACCTAATTGGTTCTGGTACCACACAACCTACTCTGCCTGAGCCTGCTTGAGCAGCGGGGTTGGAGAAGATGATCTATGATCTTCTGAGATGCATTCTTACCACAGCCATGCTGTTGACTCCAAGGAATCAGAATGCATGTGATGTATGAGGAGTGCCGGGGCTGTCAATTGCCTTCTGGTGATATGGGTTGGCTGGCAATTAACAATATCTTACTCCTTGCCATTCTGTGTGATAAAAGGGATCTGTGGGATGTTGTTGATCTTTTTTGTAGGGGGCAGGATGAGGTGCTTCTACAGGAGGAAAGCAAGCTTTGAAAAGAGTGCTCCTAAGAAGGTTCATTATAGCTGGAATTCTCATGTATGGAGTGTTCGGATTAGAACCTTTTACCTGAATGCTGTCAATCAGCTTGCTGGCCCTTCTTCTGATGGGGTTCCATTCCTTACTGCATTTAAGCACTCAGTCCTGTAACTAGAAATTTGATTATGCTTTCTCTTCTTAGGTGCATTTCATGTTAAAATGTGCATTAAAAAAAATGGACATTTTTTTATCTCAACAAATGACTGATCAGTTTCGATAATGAAATGGTTGCCTTTGTTTTTTCCACATTATCACGGAAATATGTGTCGTAATTTAAATTTTATGTGCAGTAACGCAATGTTTTCGTCAAGGTCACTGATAAATGTATTGAAAAGATTCATGCTAACACAGTTCCCTCTAGGAACTAATAAAATATGCAGCCCTCAGGAATGAAAGCGCTTCACTTAGAGCATATTTTTGTGACAGAGTAGTTAATCACTTTAAAAAATTAAAATAACTGTATATATTACATTTATTTTGTTTACAGCTATTTTTTTTAAATGCAAGATTTTGTCGTGAGTTTGGTAAAATCCCTGTTTCAACCACTATTATCACGAGCAGCCTAATACTTAGTCTCATTAAAATGATACCAAATTTGTTTGACAATCTGAGTTCCTGGGAAACTATGTCAACTGATGCTTATAAATCCATAATCTGTTAATTCTTTCATTAGCATCCCACTTCTATTAGCTTGCTTGATACTGTTTGCTAGCTAAAGCTGTTTGTAAAGCTGCCTGTAGCTGCCCAAGCAATTATATTTTCTGTATTAAGATCTGATTCCACATTACATTTGCTGAGTGGCCTGGCAACAGAAGTGCAGAATTCCCACCCAGAATGCCTTGTTTGCAGTTTCCCAACCAGCATTCCATTTCCTTAAGAGGAAAGGATACATTTCTGCTGAAAACATTGTTGATAGAGGTGCTTCCTGCCCCGAGACGCCTCAGTCCCTCCAACCGAAATGCCAGCACAAGTCATAGCAGAGGAAGCTAAAGCTTCCCATCCCCACTCGTGCAGCATGGGCCCCTGCCCAGCATCTCAGGTGTCTCTCAGGCCTCTCCACCTCGATGTTCCTCCTATAGAGACAGGGAGATGGGGAGAGGATGCAGGCACAGCGAGCAGCAGTAGTGCATAGATGCTCTAGGTGGAGCTTCAGCACTGGCAGAAGCCTTCCTCCTCCTCCTCTTGTTTCTCCTCCTCCTCACGTTCTTGTAGCTTTCGTCTAATTCCCTTTAAAGCTGGCTTTATTGCTGGGCTGTTTCCTTTTTGTTTTGCTTAATGAGGAAAACCTTGTTTCCGGTATCATTTATCTTCCCTTAAAATTCATGTGCTAATGTAATGGCTGCCAGCCAGTAGGCATGGAAGAGGTTTCCACAGCAGTACTTTTCAGAGAAAGATCATAGAATCATTCGAGTTGGAAGGGATCTTTAAAGGTCATCTTGTCCAAATTGCCTGCAATGAGCAGGGACCTCTATAGCAGATAGGTATAAAAGCCCTCTAAATTATTCTGAATACCTCAACCATCCATCTCACAAGTATGCCCTGACCTGTGCTAGCGGGGAACTTCATCTTGGCACAACACAGAGGTCTCAGCAGGCAGCAGGAGAGCTGGCCCAGCATGACATTTGGGACCTGGGCTCTGCACCTGCAGCCCTGAACCAAAGCGCTCTGGGAGCCTCTCCGTGGTTCTGGTGGCCAGCTCCATGACAGTGAACTTCCTCAGTACCCCTGATGATGTTCCCAAGTCCCTTGTGGATGCCCACAGGATCTGCTTTTACAGTGAACTTAGGCCCCTAGATTTCACTTCTTGTCCCAGCCGTGGATGGCCCTGTGGCTATAGACCAGACTGACAGCTGCAGGGTCTGTGCTGGTCCCATGACCAGCCCCGTTCTGCTATCCTTTTAGGGGCTGTGGGGCTGAATTCAGCCATCAAAGCCCTGCTGGCCTTGCTGTCACCCTCAGGAACATAGTAATCACATTGGCAATGTATGCAGAACAAATGCAAGCCAGGGGGCCAGAGAGAACAGGTTGAGAACAGGTGGAGAACAGCTTGAATAGGTATCAGTGATGGGCCCAGTCTGCAATACAGGTCCTTCACATGCTGGATAGCATTAACAAGATATTAGCCAGTAAGTCCAAGAAAGTAATTCTTCTCAATCTGCACAGTTTTGAGACTGCACCTGAAGTAGCATGCTTTGTTGGAGATCCCCAGTAAAAGAAAAATGAGAACATGCAGGGAGTTCTTCAGAGGATAAGCACGAAACTGGAACACATGACACAGAATGAAAAACTGAGACAGCAGACTTTGCTCAGGAGAGAATGTGTTGATGTTGCTGTTACCTATTTGGAGAATGTGGATAAGATTCCCGAGGTGCCCTGTGCAAGGATGTGAGGCAGACAGACACACATTACAGCATGGGAGATTCTGACCAGATGTTGGGTAAGAAAAGTTCACCATGACTGTGATCAAACCAAGGAGCAAACTGCCCAGAGAAGCTGTGGGATCTTTGTCCTTGGAGATATTGCAGTCTTTATTAGAAGCAGTGCTGGGCATCTCAATCCAGCTGGCCATACTTTAAGCATATTGTCTGATTGTTGATGTTCAGAAGTCCCTTCCAAATTGTTTTACTCTGTGAGTCTGTGATCGTAAAATTGTGCGTCTGTTTCCAAACTGCCAGAACTCCTTAACTTGTGCCATCTCCCATCTCATGCATGGAGGTTATTCAGTAGAGTGCTAGATGACTAAGGAGAAAGCTATGCCACTAGCCATGGCCACATTTTCACAGTGAAGAAGTCAGAGATGCTGGACTCTTGAATAGTTTAAGTGAATAAACACAGCTTCCAAAAATAGAAACATAGAATGTAAATATGGAAAAAAAAGTCTCATTTAAATTATGTTACCTTGTTAATTCCATTCATTTGATTTGTGGCAGTAGTACCAAATGTGAAATGCTGATCCCTCTCGGGCTGCATGCTGTATACACCATTACGACTTTAAGCAAATATATTTTTATTAGTAGTGACATTTCATTTACACTTTTGTGATTGAAAACCCTTTTGAAAGTGAAAACTTAAATACTGGAGCCAAACTAAAGAGTTCTTTTAATATTTGACTGATTTTCTATAATAATACGTATACCTAATTATCTATTCCCTAGCTGTGTTCATATTCCTTGGTATCAAGATTTATGGAACAAAATGACAATAAAGATTACCCAATTTTCTGCATACAGAAGAAAGTATTTACTTCATACATACTTTGAAGCAGGTTTATTGCAAACCCTGGAAAAAAGAGTATTTTCTGTGCCTTCCAGGTTCAGAGTGACATTCCTAGAGGGGGAGTATAATCCAAAGCAACCGAAAATGCCCTGAGATCAGGCTTTCTCTGTTTAATCTATTAGCCACTCAGCTGTATAATGTATTATCCGACACACAGTGATAATCAGCTTAGCTGTCCACTATCATATTAAATATGTTCAGTTTAGCCTAATTCAGCACTGTGAGGAGACACCCTGATGTCCATCTGGAACCCTTTTGAAATCAGTGCAGCTCTGTACAGAGGTGGACACAGCACCATGAGCCTCATGGCTTTGGTAGAGAGTATATTTTCCAGTTTCTTCTTTGTTTAAAACCCTTTCTTCAGCTCCTGTTCACGCACTTAAGAAATGCAACATTTGATTGAGCCCATGCCCTAGAAAACAAAAATATCCCTGTAGCAAATCATCCAGAAGTTTGTAGGTTATAATGGAAATGCCTTGAAATGTCTTGTCTAATGAGATCTGCTGGAAAAACACATTTTAGAAAGAATTCCCACCCTGTAATTTTCCATATGTTAAAACAACATCTTAGTATTTTGTTAATAGTTCATTGGAATTTGACAATCACATTTACTCCCTGTAATCTCTCTTTAATGACTGGTAAAATTAACAGCAACTTGAATAATCAGATTTCACTTCAGTCTGCTGAAAGCCTTGACACTAATACACAGGTGAGGAAGCAGTCACTGCCTCTGAGGTCAAAGAGATCAAGACTCCATAAGGACAGATCTTCTAAGTCATCCCTCCACTGTGGCTCCAACTGTTACTGGCATGAATGTGTCAACTCCTTTTGCTGTACAGGGAGCTCCATCTGCAGCTCAGAAACCACAAGCTGAATTTTAATCAATAGATATAAATAGACTTTATGTGGATAGTAAATGTGGTTGTCATCCCTTGGCAGTCACATTCAAGAAAACAGAAAAGTTATTTTAAAAAATCCAAAATATTTGGCTTTTTCTTTTTTCTTTTTTCTTTTTTTTTTTTTTTATTGTGAAGTGTGGACAAACTGAGTTGGAAAGGAACAACTAAGGCAAACATATAACTCAAATGTAGTTTTATATATAGCATCAATATCACCATCTGCTAAATGCAACAAATACAGCATTGGTTAAAGTGCAGGTCTACCAGTATTGGTGGGTGATTCTGAAATAAGAATTGGTGTATGCTGCTTGTGGTAAGAAAAGAAGAACAAGCAAAATGCTCGACGTTTTTGGCTTGACTTTCTGTTCTATTCTTATTTTTTTCACATTTTTAATCACAGTCTTCAGCTCATCAGTTTCAAAACAGTCTGCTCAGGCTTCTCCTTAGCAGTTCTAAAATGTCACAGAAGTCTATCTGAAGGGATTTCTTGTGCACCGTCTGATGGCAAATTACATTTGCCATTGGAGCTGAAGTTCATATGACCTCTAACAATATGGGTACCAGTGCTGAGAAAACTGAATAGGCTTGTACCATTTCCACAGGTTTTAAATTTAACCTCGTTGGATGATTGGCTTACATTTCTAATCCGATATATCAGGCTAAATATATCCTTTGAAGACAATTTCTTTCCATGCAAATAAACACTGCAGGCTAAAAATGAGTAAAAATGTAAATTAAGAAAAACATTAAATTTAATTATAGAGAAACTCATCTTGCTGGAATATTGACCTGAAATTGTACAAACAGAAGACACCTGCAAAAGAGAAAAAATAAATGCAGAACTTAGAATGTTTGAATATATATTTATAGAGGACGATTTTCAGAGGCTGTCAGCAATTTCTATCAAAGATTTACCTTCAGAAGCATCGCTGTTAGCTCTCAAACCTTTCATGTTTTATTACTGCATTTTAATCAGTAACTATAAATGGAGTCCCTGGATGATCCCCAGGAGCTATGAATCATTCATTATAACTAAAAAACTCTTTCCCTCCTCCCATTACAACAAACAAATTCTAAATATTTTCCAAAAAAATCAGGACAACAGAACCTTTAGGAAAAAAAAAATATTTTGGGAAATGCTGTAAATCAATACTCCAAAAACCTACAAGGTCAGAGAAGGAACCAACAGGAAGGAAGCTGAGATTACGACTGCTTGTAGTTTTTTTGTTTTCTCCTCAAGTCTCCTAATTCCTGGAGAATGTGAATATCATAAAATTTATTTTGTAGACAGACATAATTTCAATTTAATAAGCCCATGCTAGTATTTTGTATTTAAGAGAACTGCTCCTAAGCAAGAACCAGCTCCGTAGCACTATAAACATATTAGTGTAAGACATAAATTTCCACATGACAAGCAAAGAAGATTTGCTGTACTTAACAAAAGTTCCTGTCACTGTTGGAATTTAGTGAGGTCTAAACATAGGAGAAACATTATAACCCAGATCACTTGGTTTTATTTATTTGCTAATGTAACTTGTACCAAAAAGTATAAATAGCCCTTAGTTCCTGGGGAAGTTCATGGCACTGTTTTTGATCAGTCACACAAGAAATTTGTTTTGTATCCCTACGGGGTTCATTCTTAATTCAGGCACTCCAGCTTACAAGAGAAACAAAATCTTCAGGCATGGCCTTTGTTGAATCCAAGTCCCATGGAAATGAGTCTCAAGGGTACAACATCTAAATGCAGCTTTCAGATGAGACAACTCAGCTTTGGAAAGGACAGCGACATGGAGAAATCGTAAAGATGCCACTGGTAAAATGAAGTACGAGCAAGGTGGAGGTGTCTGTAGGTGTGAAAACTGCGATTAACAAGTAGCTACTGCTTGTCATGCTTGATGGCTGCATCCCAGTGATTGGCAAAGTGGAAAGATTCCCCCCCAAAATACTGAGATACTGTCAGTTAAAAAATGCCTTTAAGAAAGTACAGCTGCTATACATGAGGTTAGCTGCAGAACTCAGAACCACCACAGGCTTCTTGTCTCATAGGTTTGTATGGCACTCACCGTCATACACTGAAGAGAAGTCTGCTGTTGGAGTTGTGTAAGGTCTTTGCTGGACCTTGTTGCCCTCTGACTCAGTAGTGACCTAATGGATCCCTGACCCTTGCTTCCAATACAGCCTGTTTTGAAGTCCAAAAACTGTAAGAAAGAGTTTACTTCACAGCCTTTTATTTATACTTCTGTGAGAAATGCTGCATCTGATTAGGATACTGGCATATCCACAGTGGTGAGAATAACATTCCTTAGACTTTCCCAGACTGCAGTCATCAATGTTAGAAAGTTAATACCAAATCAAAGTTATATCGTGGTATTTTAAATATATATGTATATATATAAATTTTTAAGACCACAGAGCATACTGGACGTCATAGCTATTAACCACTTAGGGTCTGAAAATATCTTTGGTGACATATGTGTTCATTTGTAGGTAAAAGAATTTTTCTATACAACTAAGAAAACCATTCATAACAAGTCTTTTAAAATATCACTCCCCTTTCAGGAGTTACTTAGAAGCAGCCTACACTGACCAGTTAATGGCTAAAATCGATCATGATTCCAACAGTTATGCTGTCTGAAACAGAAACTTGTTTGAATGCATTTGTCTTTTAAGTTTAAGGTTTGGAATGTATTTCTGTCTACTATCCAACTTCCTTAATCATTTTCTCTCTAAAATTTTAGCCCAATCTTTAGCATTTTTACATAATCCAGAGTCAGGTTCTGCCCTCAGACTCATCACTGAAAGCACCTGAGAGCAAAAGGGTACTGTGGAGTTTAGTAACCTAACTGCTTGGCCGTAGCTTTATGATTTACTTATATCTGATATTCTAGAAGTGATTTTAGTTCAGTCCAGCTGCATTTAGAAAAAATGAGTTACAGCTTTGATGTGCTCACTCTTGCCATGTCATTGCAGCAGCAGGCCTGACCCTGCTGGCTGCACGATGAGTTTGTTGTTTAGTGAAACAGAAAGAGCGTGTATCCTGACAAGTCTGGCCGGTGTGCTTTGATGAATCAAGCAAATAATATTTCTTGCACTGAGATTTATTCAGCTAACCTCTCATAACTTCTCATTTGGCTTGCCATGTTTGTTTTACAGTTTTCCAATGAAGACCAGTTGTGTTCCTTTCACCATCCTTTTCCAATTAATTAAAAATATGAGTTGAATTAGTTTTTGTTCTTGCTATATCCAAGTCATGCTCTGAATAGCCTGGAAACTGTCCTAAGCTGTGCCTTCACTGACAAAAGTAATACATACTAATTGTGTCAAGTGGCAGTCCTCCCAGAAAAACAAGCATGGACACAAAGATGCCAATTTTCCTGCAAAGAAGAGCAGGTAGGGTCAAATGTGACCAGGGGTAACAGCACAGAGTTTTGTAGCTGTCTGTTGGGAAGTGCTGGAAATGCCACTTAGCATTTCCACCTCTTCAGATTTTAGAACTGAACAACAGTTACTGGCTAATTATTCATCTACAGAAAGTATTACTATCCATCCACTGCCTCCCCAGCACATTTGTAGCAGCAGAAAATACATCTCAGATAGCTCAGAGACCAAATAACAGCTGCACTGGTGTTCTGATCTCAGAAAATGTGGTTCAAGATCAGGGCATGCATAGAGCAGTAAGGAAATGTAGAATATCACAAACGTAATGCTCTGAAGCCATACAACTCTGGAAGAAATAAATATTAGGAAATTCTGCAGTGTTACTTTACAAAAGAATCCAGAAGTGTATCTGCTTTGACAGGCAGATGCACAGTCGGCTCAGAAGAGTCTGAATTGAGATGAACAGATGCATGGAAGGGCAATGATTTTTGTATGTAGCTTTTAAGAAGCTGTATGACTTCTCATTTCTTGCTTGAAATGCCGTGCGTAAGTAATCTTTATCCTTAAATTTACAACGGCTGCTCTGAAAGTAATGCCTCCTATTTCATTATGCTGGCCCAGAATGTCAGAGATGGATCTTGGTGGTATGGCAGTAGAGATTGAACCTTCCCACCATTTTGTTGTCATGCGGCAAGTGGCAGCAGAGGGGCCATCTAACAAAATGGCATCTCATATGGAAGTGTGTGTGAAGTGAAGGTATGGAAAAGATTTCCTCCATGAAGGAAAAATGGCACCTATGAAATTCATCCATGCTTGCTGACCATTTATGGAGACTGAACAGTGGATGTGAGTGCAGTGGGGCAGTGGGTGCTGCATTTCAGCAGTGGCAGCAGCAACATAGAAGATAAGCCATGATCTGGATAGCCATGCAGATTTTTATAAGCATGGCATGCAGGCTCTTGTACATCACAGGAGAAAATGCACAGCTAATGGTGGTGACTATGTTGAAAAACAGTGTTTTGTAGCGGAGAATTTGTTCTATCAAATAGTTTTATTTGCTCTTTGTACCTCTTGTGGTTCCCATGGAAATAAATATGAGGCATTACATTTGGGGCAACTATCACCTTTCCAAGTCAGATACGTTTTTCCTCTGTTCTGTGAAATATCTGAAGAATCCCTAAGTACTGGAAAAAATGATCACTATTCTTAGTTTCTTTTGTGCACAGTTGCCAGTACTCATGTCTTTAACTACTCATTCTTTGACTTTGTGTATGTAAATATTATTGCTGATCCACTTCTCCTGCATGCTGCCAGAATGGAGCTGGAGCATCCTGGAAAACCAGCTGAGGAAAATGGCCAAATTAACTGCGGTGGTAGAAAGCTTTTCTGAGGGCAGATGATCCCCCAAAACAGGGCAGGCAGAAGTGTAATGCTGTGTGACTGCTTTGTGAGTGCACTTTGCACCTAGAATGCTTGCTAATTGAAGTTTTATTGGAAATGCTGCATAGCTGTATGCTTACCAAATGATGAATGATTTAATACAGAAGATGTTATTACTTTCTGGATCACTTATTGCAAGTATGATGACTGGATTACATCAGATGATGAACTTTACAGGATAAATGTTTTTATTTTCAAAGGTCCGTAGTATTATTAGGAAATCACAGAGAGAATCAAAGCTGCCACAGATAACCAGTCACACTTCAACGAAAGAGCAGCAGCTGAAAAGAATCAACACTTATCTTTAGAATTATCTAGACGTGTATAGACTTAAATGGCATGAAAGAAGGCTTACTTGGCTATATGTGGTTTGTTTTTCATTTGCGATCAGCTGTAAGGAGATGACACAAAAATAATTCTGAAATCAAGAACAGCAGTACCTTTCTGCTTTCCTCAACATGCTACAGGTTTGCAACTGTGAGAATTAAAACTTTTGTCAATATGGTTCCATGACTGTCTCATTTCCAAGGTGTCTGTTTTAGTACCTGCAGCTTTGTAGTAGTTTTTTTACGGTAAGAATAGTTTCAGAGTCATTCAAGCCACAAGAGAAAAAAAGGCATCTTGTGACAGTGTTCAGTTCTGCTGCTGTTATCTCTAAAATTTGACTGTGGAAAAAGCTGTGAAATGCTCTGAATGTAAAACTCTAGCCACAGTCATGGTATTGGAAAGCAAGGCATCTTGTGTGAAACTGTATTTGCTATTGGGAGAATTTGGTGTGAATTACAAAACCTGCAAAAATATTTCTGCGAGGAACAGAGTGAACTTAACTGCTTGACCTGCTGTGGAGTCACAGTATTATGCACAGTCCACCTCTGCAGACCTTAATGCACTACTTAGAAACTGTACTCTGGAGATTTTTCCTGTGATTAAATTGACACTTTAAAAATCCAATGATTTCTAGGAAGTATATGCAGAATCTGGCTCCACACTGTCTTATCTTGCATGCTTTTGAGCTGTGTCTAGCCACCAAAATTCTCCACTAATGGAACAGTCCTATACTTACATTACCTTGGCCATTTTGTATTTATTATAACCTTCAAGTTACCTACATTCTCTTTGGGTTAACAATGGGAGACCAGCTGATGATATTCTGGATCCCCATTGCAGCTGGAGTGCTCTGTTTTCACTAATATTTCTCTTCTCTTGCTGCTTACTACCATGATGGGCATGTTTCTACTAAGGAAAATTGTTCAGGGTTCTCAAAGCTTTAAATGACACTCTAAAGCAGTGATTCTTAACAAACTTTCCCAGTCCCCACAGAAACAACTGATAGGTACTAAGAATCTTCAGACCAGAAAACTTCTAAAATGTCCTGGACAAATACAGAATCTGCCATCTTATCCCTTTATTCTGGTCTAAATATAATGCTCAGTTTCTCCAGGACTTTTCTTCTGTGCCTGCGCATCTTGCTAAATAAACAATCTTTTATCATATTTTTTCATACATCTACAATCTTTGGTTTGTATGTTCTTTGTTACCTTAGTAGCAGTAAAGTTCTGTATAATCTTCCATGAACATCTGGCATGACAATGAATCATTCTTACAATTAAAGCTTAGAAACATCACCTCTTCACCATAAACTCAGATTTTCAACTCCAGTCTTCAAATGTAGTGTTTCTGCACCTCCTATAAACATTGAAAACTGCTTATAAATCATTTTAATTGTTTTCATTTAGTACATTTTTATACTTACGTAAATGTTTGTACAAATCGGTCTTCAAGCCTTTAGAATGCATAGTAGAAATGAAGTTAAAACTATGGCCTAAGGACATTTATTTACCATTGTCAGCTGTAGAATTCTAATGGTCAGCCTTAACCTATACACTGCTTGAAAGTGCAAAATATCATGCAGCAATATCTAATGGCTTTTACTCTCCACAAAATAGTAGTTCTTAAGACCCACGTAAAGGAAGAAACTGCTCTGCAAGCTTTGAAGTTTTTACCTTAGAAGTAAATTTAGAAGTATTCTTTTCCCTAACTTTCTGCATTACTTCCATGGTAGAACTATCTTCTTAGCATATATGATCTATAATGAAGCACTAACAAAAAAGAAAATGAAAGGTTGTCTGGATTCCAAATGTTTTCTTCCTCATGCTATATCACATTTGATCCTGAGAAATTACAGATGCACAGAATATTAGACAATGACTTAGAAAAAAAACAGAATTACTTGAAAATTCACTGAAATACAAGAAAGATGTGGAGCTGTTGGGGCAGGTCTGGAGGAGAGCCATGAAGATGATCAGCGGGCTGGAGCATCTCTCTTATGAAGTAAGGCTGAGGGAACTGGACTTGTTCAGCCTGGAGAAGAGATGGCTCCAGAGAGACCTCATCACTGCCTTTCAGTGCTTAAAAGGAGCTTATAAACAGGAGATAGAGCAACTTTTTACACAGGCAGATAGTAGCAGAACAAAGGAGAATTGTTTTCAAGGAGAAGAGGAAAGATTTAGGTGAGATATTAAGAGGATTTCTTTTTTTTTTTCTCAGAAGGTGATGTGGTGCTGGCAGAGGTTGCCCAAGGGAAGCTAAGAATGCCCCAACATTGCAGGTGTTGAAGGCCAGGTTGGATGGGCTCTGGAAGTGTGATCCAGTGGGTGGCAACTCATGGCAGAGCAGTTGAAATGAAATGTACTTTAATGTTCTTTCCAATCCAAGTCATTCTATGATTCTATGAAAATCTTTTCTAAATGATGTTTGAAAGGACACTTTGACAAAGCTAATCCTTTCACAGTGAAGTAGTGTGGAAGCAGGTGGGATGCCCCTTTCTCTGTGTTAGACAGAGTCTATAAATAACTGTGGAATAAGGAAGATGAAGTATTGGCTAAGTGTGTCAAATATTATGGATGGATGACCTTCATTAGCTTTGACACTTTAGCTCAACTTGGAATGTAATACCTGGCCATGAGTTTGACAGCCCAGATTCTGTTTTGAAGTTCCAGCTCTAGGAACCTCCCGACCTGAGAGCTGCAGGGAAAAAAGGGAGACTGTAGAACAGTAAGAAACACTGATACTGGCTTGGCTGGCTGAGGGTCAGTTTGGGGCATTTGAAATGGAGTAGTGGGTTTGGATTTTTCTAACAGGTGTTTGTTTTACTTTTTCCATAGCTTTTAAGAATTTATGCAGCTCAGTCATAGGCTCAAGTGCATTGAAATGAAAGTTGTTTGCTTTCTAGGTGGAAAAGGAGACTATAGTTTATTCAGTTTCCAACAAGCATTCTTATGAAAGTAATGCACAGTTACAAACAAACCTTTTCAACGTTGGCACCTGAATTCTTGTTACGCGACTTCTCGGCAGGACAGTGAAGCCGGTAGAAAGTTTTCCTTATGACTTCTACAGGGCATAAATTAAGCTCTGAACAACTCAGTTTCCTAATTATTCTTTATTGTTCTTGATAGGTACATTCCACAGAACACATCATATTTTGAAAAACGTATATAAATATTAATTTATATACATATATAATTAATATATACCAAATTAAAATGTAAAGAAAGCTTTAGGAATGTAGTTGGCACTCGGAGTTGTTTGACTAGGAAAAAAAAGCCAAGTCATAGTCTGTACTGAGCTCAGACAGTGGAAATTTACTGAGGCTGGTGATAGGGCAAAGGTCTGGAAGAGCTCCACCATTGGGGTAAAACGGTGGAAAGAGAGAGTTTAATCACAGGAAATGAGTAACCATCTGGCTGCATATAGAGAATTAAGAGGATGAAAGTTACAAGTATACTAACGCATTTAAGTCTAGTAACTATGTAAGTCTGAGTCCTTAAATAAAGCCTTCACAGACCCCAGAGCTTAGGAGGGCCACAGGGTTTCCTCAGTCGCTTACTGATGAGCTGACTGATCAAGATTGATTTGGGGTCATTCTGTTGATTAACAACATCTGTTCTGTCCCTGCCAGTACTTGACAGCCGTACACCTACACCAATGCATGAAAAGAGAAGATGGTGTTTAACTCCTCTGGGATGCGCAGCAGTGCCCCACCTGCACAGCAGGCTGCCCCACTTCCCGCCACTCGCCCTGACAGGAGCACAGTGCTGAGGCCTGCTCGCATGCACATTTTTCACCACTTCGCTGCTGCAAACGGCGGACTGTGGAGCCAGACCTGGGCCTGCCAAGGCAGTGCAGTGAGGACAGGAGACTTGGGTGCAGCCAGGTGGGATGGCCTGACATGAGGTGGCCCACATAGCAAAGCTGCACAGCATAGCAGTGAGTGTAAACGCTCCATGCACTGGAGCTGGCCATGTGCAGCCAACATGCAGACAGGGCGCTGAGGCACTGCAGCCTTCACACGCGGACTGCGGCACTCGCCTCCTAAAGTAAATCCCCCTAAAACGCAGCCGTTCCGGCGCGTCGCCGTTTCCCTCCTAAAGCACAACAGTGCAGTCCCGCAGAACTACATTGCCCGTCGGGCGCTGCGCTCCGCCCCCACCTTTCCCGCCTCCCGCCGTTATCGCCTCTCAGCGCCGAGGGCTGCGGGCCGGGGAGGCGCTGCCGGGTGGGCGGCGGTGGAGCGGTGCGCCGGGTCCCAGAGCGGCGGAGCTGCGTTCCCGCGGCGTGCTGCCCGTCGCCCCGTCCCGTGGCCGCGGTGCGGCTCATGAGGTGAAGATGGTGATCCGCGTCTTCGTCGCCTCCTCCTCGGGCTCGGTGGCGGTGAGTGGGAGAGGGGCTCAGCCCGCGGGGCCGGGGCAGTGCGGGGATCGGGCGGAGCTGTCCGGCGGCATCCGGCACGTGCGGGCGGTGAGATGGGGGGCAGCCAGAGACAGGTGAGAGAGGGAGCATCGGGTAGGGAGCGCCTCTCCGAGCGAGCAGCCCTCCCAGGGAAGGTCTAATTCCCGTCCAACTCCTTTCTGAAAAGCAGCGCTGAGTCCTTCTGCTTAACTGAAGCTCTGCTTTGATTATGTCCGTGACCTATGAGTGTCCGCATTTCCGTATAAACTGACAGGGCTGGTTTCTGTGAAGGCAGTCTGAATGGAAGCTTTCAATTAAGTTTGCTTTCCGATGAGAGCTAAGGGAAGGACTCGGACGTAGGTGCTATTCTCTGTGCCCCAGCAGTGAAGGCGGCAGCGTTATTACACGAGGTGCAGCTCTGCATTTGCCCATCCCGAAGCTCAAAGTGCGCTCCCTTCCTTTTGCCTTTCGCTGTGCGCTGTTTGCTTTCAGTTCAGTGGCACGGTGACAGGTCCGTGCCCTGATATGTTTTGGCAGGAAAGATTCCAAATGCTTAGTAACTGCTTTACAGCTAATAGCAACTCATTATCCATTTCAGTGACCAAACAAGTAAATACGGAGCGTTTTCGGAACTCCAAGTCATGTTTGTGAGGCATCCATAGCAGAAATGTCTCCTTCCCTGCACATGCAGGTGGTCCGGCACTATGAGGATTACTTTCTGTTTTGTGCTCCCCTCTCAAACAATACTGCACGGTGTTATCATTTGATTTTGTTGGGGGTGGGATTGGGGCTGCATAATTAGCTCGCACATATCTCCTCATCTATCCGTTCTGCAAATAGGTTATTCATTGGGGTTTTTCTCTCTGTCCTCCCCTTCCACGACCTGCTAACAAGATGCATATGCCATTGGTAGTAGCGCTGTAGCCCATCTGTTAACGCACCAAAGCTGAGCTTGAAAAGGAATGCACATCAGTGCTGACTTTTCCCCTGTGTTCCACAACACAACGACACATAACAACAGTTTGCATACTGGTGATAATCAGCTTATTTTTGTATAGTCACAGTATGTCTGAGTGCAACCCCGCCGGAGAAGAATAGGTAACAGAGGGCTGGAAGGTACTGCTAGCCAGGAGCAGAGCTGTGACATCTATTTACTGTCTGTTCTTTTTTCCTTTTCATCAGTGTTTCCTTGACATTAGGAACCTTCTCCATGGGTTAAGGTCCTGTTGTGCTCAGTGTTGCATCTCAGGGGCTTTATTTCTGTGAGTTCTGTATGTCTATAGACTGTGTCTTGCTGGCTGAGAACAGTGAAAAAGGAAAAGCTGTTATCAGTAGGTTGTGTGGGAAACCACACCTGGAGAAACGTGCAGTTGCTGTATTCGCACATTTTTAAACAGGGAAAACTTAAATATATTTTTATCCTCCTGAGCATAAGAACTATAACCAAGCAGAAGTGAAGTGAAACAAAAATTCCTGTCATTCTTTGTCTCCTGCTCCAGCCTTCATCATAACTACAGCAGCTACTTTTTGGGATGCAGATCATGAGATGGGATGATATCCCTGTTCAGAGAGATTGGTGCCCCCAGCAGGTGCTCCTTCATCTTTTGCAGAAAAGCAGTGTCAGAATCTATGGTTTAGCTTCTACCTGTAGGTCAGCTTGTGTCAAACTGTAGGTCTGCTGTTTGTGAGAGTGGATGTAACTGAGTTTATTATCTGACTTCAGTATGAGACCAAAAAATTCTGTATGCAATATTTGCTGATAAACTAAAAGCAGTGTCATAGGGACAGGATTTTTCTAATCTAACTAGAAATGTTTTGTTAAATTGCTCTTTATTTTAAAACAAAAAGTTCACCTCGTTTCCTGAGCAATTTCCTTTTGGATTTCCTTGTTACCTGCAGTGTGCTGTTCAACCAGGGATGTTTTTCTGTCCTTTTTCCTCTTTGTGCCTGGAATAGGTCTGCTTTGAATGTATTTGCAAAAAGGGAGTGGTAAAGGCAGTTGTTTATTTAAATAAAAGTAATATACAGCAACTTCCTCATGCTACTGGAGAAAGGGCTGATGTGAAGCAGTAAACATATTGAGTTAACTCTTCTAGCATGACTCCTTTTGAATACTCAGGTTGGATGATACGAGTCTTAACTGTGGCGTTCCTGAGAAATATACTGGTCCTGGAGTCAGCAAAGACTCCTGTTTCCATAAGTATGACCTTTCTTGGCAACTTTGATGTGTTTATTGATCATGTTGCTTGCTGCAGTTTGTTTCAGGCTAAAGATAAACATGTGATAGCTGTACCTAGTTGTGAGAATTCAATTCATAAAGTGGTTTGTGAGTGATTACGGAGAATGAGGAAGGGAAGTTATCAGAGTGGGTGGGAAGGGACTGAGAACAATGTGAACTTTCCCTCCCTTTGGTCACAGCCTTCTCCCTGCAAACCTTTCTCACATCTGAAAGTTCTCAGATCATTGAGAGGTTAATATTATTAGTATTACTTTACAAGAAAACTTGTGGTTGTAAATTTGTAATGAGCTTGAAAGAGCCTGCGGGTCACAAGACCCAGTTATCTAGCTATTGCTTGAGTGGAGACATTCTTCTTCAGTGCTTTCTGAGGGTGGAATGTGGGTTTACCCTGTGGAAATGCTGAAGGGAAGTTCTTGAGATCTTGTTGTGGGAAGGCAGGAGAGAGGCATGAGGCATCGTGTGTGTGTGTGTGTTTGTGTGTGTACTCTTCTAAATAGCACCATGTTGTTTTTTTAAGCATGCATTAGAAGGATCCAGCTGAATCACAGTGGGAAGCCTATGCTTAGCCAGACGGGCATGTTTTTACGAGCTTTACCATCTTCTGCTTTTTCTGACCTGAATTTCTATTTGTTGCTGGACAGCTGGGTCTCAAATTCCAGGCACCCTGTAGGCTCTGGTGACAGGCTTTGCTGCTCCTCTTTATTGAAAGCAATGAATGTTATTTTGTGATTAAGAGAAAAGCCACTTTAAAGTTAGTCTTTCCTTTTCTCTCCTAACAGTGCTTCAATATTTTGAGGAAATATTTGGTGAAAACCAAGGACAAACTAATTCTGAGGTGAATGTAATTTAATTCGCTTCACAATCCACAGTGCAGGATGTATTGACTTGGCTAAATGGTTTTCATTGTTTTAAAGCCAGGTCCATCTTTGACAGGAAGCTGCAGTATGAGCAAATTACCAAACACTGCCTGGAATTCCTGCAGCTATCTGGAAATACTGAACTGGAGGGGACTTCAGTTCTCTTGCAATCAGAGGACCAAAGGTCAGGTAAAAAGAGGGTTGCTGAAGGGCTTTCAATGGAGAAACCCTCAAAAAAACTGTCTTGCCTGTACTTTCTTCTTTCTAGTAATAATTTATGGCCTTGGAGCTTCCTTTAAGCTGAACATATATTGTAGGGGAGCTACTAACATAGCAGAACAGAGAGTAGAATCTATTCTGACTAGTGAGAGTTGCAAAATGCTTTCCCATCAAATTTTTTATGTGTTCTTGAGATGTAAAAACAACTGAAATCAATTCCGTTAATGTACGAGAGCAAACACTGCTCAGATTTTTTCTTCATGAGAATGTGTTTAAGGGAACTAGAAGTTTGGAAAAACATAGCATGAGACAGTGAAAAAAATGGACTTTAAAGAATGATAGCAGATTGATCTTTGATTCTTTCAATCAAAGAGAATAATGGATTTTTTTTTTTCAACTAGGAAGCTTGATAGAAGTGTAGCTGTAGTTATATTGTCTATACTAAATATTAGTTTTATGAGATTACAACTCTCCTTTTGTTTAAGCATATTACATAGATCAATGCATAAATGCAAACAAGTTGGAATTTTTGCTTTCTGGAATGATTTTAAACTACAGTATGAAGCACCAGAATGCCAAAGCAATCACAATCATGTTTAGTTGGAGGCAAATCAAAAGCTAAGATTCTTAAAGCAAAGCCTATCTCCTACCGATAATGAGAACTTTTGTCTCCACCCTTATTTGTACAGTCCTTGCAACTCAACATCTCTCATTATGCTTCTCAGGAAGAACATGCTTCTTGTTTAGTGGCATGCAAGGTTAACTTAGAATGTATCACTTGAGTATTTACCATCTTATTGGCCTTGTTTTTGCCTCTCTGCATCTCCAAAAAGCTCAAATGGCTTTGCTGGTTTCTGTCAGTCCTGTGTGCAAGTTAATGTGGCAGTGGAAGCCTGAGAGCTTGTGGCTGACTTCTGCCAGGTGGGGAGGTCAGTGCTGAAGGCTCTGTCTGGTCCTTAAGGACCTCCTGTGGATCTTGCTCAAGTCTGAATTCCAGAGAAGTCTGAGTTCTAGGTATATCCTCCTTTCCTATGGTGGAGAGCGCCAAGAACCTCCAAACAGTGGTTCAGAGACTGGAGGAATGTGTACAGCAGGGAGCCCAGCAAGAGCTCTGCACACAAGAATACAAGTGGAATTCAGACCCTTTGCAGGTGGTATTCAGTACACAACTGTTGCACCATTCGCTCCATTGCTTTTCAAATATTTACCTTTCTACTTGGCAGGTAGATTATGTCAGAAACAATAGTACCTCGTAGAAATGCTTGAGGCTAACTACATAGTAACACGAGCAGTAGGACTGTTTCTGACCTTTGTTTGCAATTGTAGCTGTAATAAAACTTCAAAGGAGGTATTGTTCTGACTGGGTTTCTGAAGACTGAAACTTGCACTTTGGCTCTCCATATACTGATCTGCTTTGTACAGACATATGTTTAAATGCCTTTAACTGCTGTATAATGCCATTCTCATCAAAGACTTAGCCCACTGTTTTGATTATATTCAAGTGGTCAGGAAATGGAAAAAAAAAAATAATGTAATAAATGGTAACTTGCTTACTTTAAGAAGTCTGTCTTCTTCCCCCTACCCCTTCTCCCCCCGCCCGGGCCCCCCCCCCCCCTTTTTTTTTTTTTTCCTTTTTTTCTTTTTTAAGAGTATAGCAGTGTGAAAGTGACAGTGACCTGTTCTCCTTAATCTTCCAGCTACACCATCAAAGCCTGGAAAAGCACTTTTGTAACCCTGGTCATGATACCAGTGATTGTGGGGGACTGCATGCAACAGAATTTGATTACATTAATTAAGATGAAGTAATTGAATTTATTGAAGTAATAACTAACTTATATGCAGCTTAATGGTATGAATGATTTTTGGAATATTTTATTTTCCTTGTAGTTTTGGGAACTGAAAAACAATTTGTGCCTGTAACTCACCTGCTTGTTTTCTGTAAAGCACAGCCCAGGAGGAAAGGCAGGGAATGAAGCACATGCCACTCTTCAGGCATCCTTGTTTTGTTATCTGGCACTAGGACATCAGCTTATAAACTGCCATATTTACAATTGTTATCATTGCATTATTCTCTGCCAGCGCTGCTCCTTCAGAGTCAAGCTCCAACAGAGGAACAAGTCAGGCAGCTCTCGTGCTGTGAAAGCATTGGATCACTGCAACTGCCTGCTTCAGTGAAGCTGAACTGGAGCTCTTAGTACTAGATAACCTCATCTGTTGAATTCAGGTTGAAGGCACTGAGCTGTCCATGTGCAGTTTACTACAGGCTCAGTGTTTGCCTTCTTGTTGCTACAAAGGTCACTGAGCCAGGGGATGCTCAACTGACTTCTGTTACTTTTGTATACCACTGTTGGCTCCAGCTCTGAATTGCTCCCATCTGCAAGCAATGTAGTCTTCTCACTAGCAGTACGGAGAAATGAATCTCAGGATGTAATCTTTTGTTTAAGATGAAAGAGCTAGAGTGTTGGTGGGAAAGCTGTATTGGGCGACTGAGGCTCTGTCCTTGTGCAAATCATAGCAAGGGAGTGCTGGTTGCGTGATTTACAGGGCTCCTTCAGGAGGAGACCTTAATTTCCTGTAAAGTGCATCTTCTGGTGGACTAGAAAAAAATTACTGCAATTTTTGTGAAAGCACATATTTTCTGCATTCCTGAATACTTCTCCACTTTTATTATTTAAGGATTTGTAGGTAAACTTCAAGAAGCAATGAGGGCATGCCAGTAAAGACAGAAACGTAAAGCTGAAGTAGCAAGGCTTAGAATAGAAAACTCCGCACTGCAAGATGACACACTTATTCAAAGTATCAAAGCATTCAAATCTTTGTCAGTACTTTTAAGTACTTCTAGTTACTAAGAAAGTACTACTTCATATGTTAAAAAAATAATCCTTGCTTTTTTATGGGTATGTTGAATATTCCAGTTCTAGAATTCTTGTCTGAGATAATGTACTTCTGTATAAATCCAATTCACTTGTTAAATGGATGCTACTGATTTTAATTAAAAAAAAAAAAAAAAAAATCTAGGATGCATACTGGCACTTGCCCTCTCTTAGATTCTCTCTTCTTCTTTTCCAGTTTGTTTATTTCAGATGGTTCACGCTCATATTTACTGGAAGAGGGTAATGTAAAAGAAATTAGGATTTGTGGAGAAATAATCAGTATTTAAGGTAGTTCTTTACTGCAGAAAATCAGGACATCTTTTGTCTTTGGCAAACTGAGTTCAAGCTGGAAATATAGAGTTGTTACTAAGCTGGTAACCTAGGCTGTATATCATTTTACCAGCAAATTCACTAAGGGCAGTGGTTTTCTCAGCTGCAGCCTCCAGTGCTGGCTCCTGTGGGGATCTATCTCAAATGAAACACTGCAATCTTTGTTTTGCACATGGTGTGAAAGTTTGATAAGAACAGTAATGAACACAGAAATGTTGTAGTGCTTGGAAACTATCCCTAGTTAAAATCTACCGTGTGTCCAAAACCTCCGTCATGTTTCAGTAGGTCAGCATTTTCTTCCAGCTTAACATTTAGATAGTTTTTACAGGAGGTGGTTAACATTTAGCAAGTCCCTGAAGCTGGCACATTTCATACTTAGTGATATGAAGGGAAACAGAGCTAGCGGTGGTGTTTTCTCCTTGTTTCTCCTTGTGACTATTGATGAAAACAGTTCACAATTACTTTCGATTGTAATATTTGAAAATGAAAATCAGATTAATTTCAGTGGGGCTTAGATAGATGAGCAGTATGACCTGATTTTTCTTGAAATGCTGGCCAACTTCAAGTGCTTTGAGTGGAGGAAGGGGTGACTGATGTGCAAGATCAGCATGGGAACTCACTGAACACGGTATTTGTCTCAGACGGAGGTACTGTGAGCACAAAACTAACTTTCTTGTCTTTTGGACCAGCATGTTGGGGTGAAATCTTTTGATTCTTGTCTTGCAAGGCTATGGTGGTTCTTCCATTTGGATGTGCTGCTCCATTCATCGCCAGTCAGACTGAGCTGAGTCTAAAGCTTGTAGATGTCGTATTTCTCAGGTAATTGGTGCTATAGTGATGAGGATCTTTCAAAAAATGAGTTTCCCTCTATCATCAGTAACAGGAAGAGATAACAACTGGATTTTAGATCAGTGAACAAGCGTTTTTCACCTACACTTAATATTGTATGACACTGCAAATAATTGAATTTGGTACAGAGAAAACAGTAGCTGTGTTTCTGGCTAATTTATGAAGAGAAGCTCTTTGGAGGTACAGGTTGTTCAGTGACTCATGTTAATCATCAATAACAGCATGCCCTTCTGTTGCTGTCCATCTCCCCTGGGTAGCACAGAGCTTGTCCTGGCAGTTAACAGTTCCAGGAATTGTTGGTAGTTTTGTTCTTTTACCTCAGGATAACTAATCTCCATCACTCCTGCTAAGAGAGTTTGGAAAACTGTAGGATGTTTCTCATTTCAGTACAAGGAGTAAACTTGTAGAAGCTAATGTCTAGGAGAAGCCTCTACAAATCCATTGATCTACCTTTGGAATGTTTATATGTAAGTGTGGATTTCTGCATGCAATCTTGGTGCATATGTATATATTGTGTATGTTATGCACATACATAATGCATGTGCATATATATGTGTGTGCATGCTTCTTGAAATTGCTGATAGATGCTAACTTAGTAAAATCTAAACATTGGTTTTTACATCCACAGAAGAGTGAAAACAACAATATTGTTGTGCCTCATGCTGGTTGCACCAGCATCTGGCTGGGCCCTGCCAAAAATGACCCTTCTTTTATTTGAATGGCTAAACCTTATAGCATTGTAAACATGGATTTATGTCTTTTGTGTAAACTGCGGTGCTAAAGCTGAGATGCTCACTCAGCTCTTATTCTGAGTGTCTGGCCTGTGCTTAAGAGTAACTCATGGTGCTTAAGTAACTCATTTCAGATAATGAGACATCTTCAAAATGTCTCAGTAGTTACACAAGTTATTCACCAATGTAATTGTAGTGGCTGGTAGGGACATGTGGTGGCAGAACTATTTCCCTTCCTCTGTAATGAAAGAATATCTCAGTGTTCTGAAGAGCTCTGGCATGGTTAGCAGTGGCACACGGTTAGTAAGTTTCAGACCTTACTGCTGATAATTTCAAGGTTGCTTTTCTGCCTGTTGTAAAGCCTCTGGAGAGAAGAAATGTCTCTTTGCTTGCAGCTCTTTGAGTCTGCCTTTGCAGCTGTTGAAAATGGGCTGGTTACCCTTTGAGCTGTGAAACTGAGCATCTGAGTACAAAGACAAGTCCGATTTTGCCACTGCTGCAGGGTAAGTGATAGCTGTTGGCAAGAGAGGAGTAGCAAGCTTCTGCTTGCAACAAAGCCATCAACAACCACTGAGCATCCCATCTTATGGACTGTTCTGTCACAAACTCTGCTGGAAGAGTTTCTGTTGGAGGTTTTTGTCTGTAGGCAGAGACCTGAAACCACAAACTTGTACTGTGTGTCAAATCCAAATCAAAGCACGTGATCCTGTATGTGTCCTTCACACATGCTGATAAGTTCTTCCTGTTTGCTTTTGGCTTTTTGAGCTTTTACAAAGAGACAAAGCTTTGTTTACCTTCACATGCCAGGAGGCACAGCCTGGGATTCTTTTTACCAGTCTTTTAACACAAGTCCCCTGAGTTAACCAAGTGTGTCCCTCTGGGAGCAAGAGAACGTGACAGGAAAAATATTCACAATTTTTCATTGATGGAAGTTCCATCACAACACTCATGAATTAGTTTACTTTATTTCTTGATGTTTTCATACGTTGCAGAGTATATTTGGTATCATCTGCGCTTTCAAACTTTTTGAGTGAATATTTGGAATGCTTTCAAACTCAATGCTTACAGATTAATTAAATACTGGTTTCTTAATCGTTGAATTGGGTCTGTGTTTTTCAGACAAAAGCAAATGAATTTTCATATGCCAATTTGAAAAAAAAGCTTTCTTTGATCTGATGAACAGTAAAGTATTATCAACCAAAACCTGTCTTTCTGTCACTGCGGGGCTAGTGCAGTTATCACCCCTGTCTCACCTAAACAAACCAGGATGTATGAAACATTTGATCTGGATCTGCATCTCCTAAGGTCAGACAATCTTCCTGAACAATCTCTGAGTGATCTGCTATGTTCATATGGAAGCAGAGGCAGGAGTGGCATTTGAAGGAATTAGAGAGCATCAGATTGTTCAGGAGGAGCCTTGTAGGAAGTCAACACTCATTAGAAAGGAGATGCAGAACTAGCCTCTGATGTGAGAAGGCAGCTGCCTCACGGCCCTGCTCTGGGGGAAGTCCTTCCTGCTCAGCGAGGCTGACTTGCCTGCACAAGGACTGGTTTCTAGCAAAGGTGCCCCGCGTCAGGCCCTGGGGGAATCTGAAACTATTTGGGTTGTACTGAGTGATACCTTTGGCTGTGTGGAGGTGACTCCAGCTGGCCTCACAGGAGATCTACCTGCAGTTTGTGGGATAGTAATCAGTTGTCTGCTGTGCTGGGGGAGATCAAGAAAGGGATCTGCAGGTGTATATCCAGGAGCTGTAAGAAGATATAATATCCTATATAACTATATCCATAATATATGGATATAGTTGTGTTTGTTGGTAAAGAAAAAGCATTGATGTTTGTTAATAAAGTTACAAGCTTCACTCTGCTCTCAGTTGAAGCAGAGGTAATTTTGTTATTGATCTGAATAATAGCACTGGCAATCAGCTCTTGTGTAGAGACTGATATCAACAAAATCCATCATCCCAGTCTCACGGAAACATATTTCTAGAACTTTCCAGTAATGCAGTCCAATTTTATATAAACTTGACAATCTTCTGGAGCCACTAATACATTTTTCTGTTGCTATTTCATATAATGCTGGGAAAACCTTTAAATATCCTTAAAAACTTAGCTTAACCCGTTCCAAATGGCTGGTGTTGCTGTTGCTGCTGTCGCTTTAAAGGGCGTTATCAGAGGTGTGTGTATCTAGTTGGCAATGGCACGCCTGTGCTGCACGGATAGTGGCTCTCAGAAGAGAAGGGCGGACGTAGGCAGATTCATTGCACAAACTTGTTTTTCACATCCTTGGGAGCACTGTGGAATCCTGATGTCTCTGATCCTTCAGGATCAGAAAGCAAATAAATGCAACCATTGTCTTTCAGAGAGAGAGGCAAGATGTCTTTTCTAAGTGTTTGGGCTGACTTAGGCCCTCGAATGCACAGAGGAGGATTGGTGGCTGTATGAGAAAAGTGCAGATACAAGCTGGTATTGATGTGAGAGCAGGTTCTCCATGAAACCCTGCATGTCCTGCTGGGGTTGGCAGTACTTTAACCTGAACAGGCCTGCTGGTCTTGCAGCTTGCCTTTATGTCTCTTTGAAACTCTAGGGGACTGTGAGGATGCTTCTGTTTGTGACATCGTGTGGCTCCACGTTATGAGACAACAGCGAGCTGATGAGCAGCAGTGAGCTCCAGATGGGTGCTGCTGAGGGGTGACTTCCAGAGACCCTGCCCTGACAAAACAAAGCTAATTTAGTTACTTGCTCCACCTTGGGAGCTGCTAGGTGCCTTTGTGCATTCTATTAGATAAATACTCCTGCACCACTGGGTTTTGATGCTTAAGCTGATGAGAAAGAAGAAACATGACCTACTTTTTGTTCTTTTCCAAAGAGTTTGCTTTTATATCTCATCTGCAGTACGTACAGAAAATACAGCTGGGAGTGCTTTCTTCATTGTTACAAAACAATGTGGCTGATAAATACATAGAACTAGTTTACAACACGTTCAGTGCTCTGCTGACTCACCATGTCACAAAAAAAAAAAAAAAAGCAAAAAAAAAAGCAATTGTTTGTTTTCATCTTAAAAGTCTGGGTGATAAACATATTACATAAAAGGAAGAGTAAATGAATTTGTTAGGGGACTCTTTCGTGCGTTTTATTTTTCTTTGCAGAATTTGAGTGTTGTAACACTTGCATACCTTCCAAAACATGCTTATGAAATGGCTCTCTTCAGTGCTTTTTCACTCTAATCAACTACCAGATATTTAATATGTTCTAAGAAAATTAACTAAACGTAGCTATCATGTTTTATTTCCTACCAAAAAAAAAAAAAAAAATCGTAATTCAACCAAGCAAGCATGATTCACACTAACTGACACCTCTAAAACTCTACAAGTTTTCAACCATAGCAGTACTGGACTTCTGTGCACCAAACTACTCTCTACCAACTAGGGGAGACTCTGTGAGATTCAAAGATCAGTTTTCTACTTTGCATTATAGAGCTGAGGACTGAATTTACTGTAGTTCCAAACTTGGCAACTTCTTATCTACTTGCTGAACTGGGACTTTACTGGGAAGAAAGGATACCCTTCAGAATCTACCTACAGAAATAAGCGTATGAATAAAGATGATATAATGTGAAGGTCAGAGAACAGCTTATATTTTGTTAGGAGGAAAACTCTGCTATCACTAAAGAGAGGTGAATGAGTAAGGGTTTCAGTTGTCATGTTTATGCACACATTTTGAAAAGGAAGATAGATGTTACTAGTTGGAAGAGTTTCTTTCACAATGCAAAAAACTTGCTATAAACATGCCAATTTGACAAAAGAGAATAGCACAGAAGGAGTTTAGTGTAGAATACTAAACAGGAGCTCCAAATTGTTCTCTGGCAACTTTGAGAGATGTCTGTTGGAAAAGTGCATGAAAATAGCACTTTCTTTTTAACCAGCCTCTTGAATCACTGAAACATATGGTAAACCATGAGCAAAGACGTCTATATCTTGAAAGAAGTTAGCTGCCAGCCATGGTTTGATGTGTTAGTGTTTTGAAATGATTTATTCTAGTCCTGCAGGATGGTTCCTTCAGGAGGATGGAACTGACAACATGCTTTATGAATCCCTAACGCCTTGCAGGATGCTCAGAGATCCATAGAATTGTTAAGGTTGGATGGCTGTGACCATCGAGTCTAACCATCAGCCTATCCCCGCCATGCTCACTAACCACTCATGGTGTCTTCTGTTCTGTGCTGGCCACCAGGGCTCCAATGTCATTGGAACTTCTGAGGTCTGGCTCAGCTCCTGTTGCAAAGTTTCCAGGTTTTGCTTTGTATTAGCCATTTTTTATTTTCACAAGCAATGCTATTTTTTGGTTTTGCATTGATGCGATAGGATATGACCTCATGTAATTAACTGAAAGATAGATCCAGCTGATGAGAAGTAAGGATTTGGGTGTTGTAGCCTCTGGTTTCATTGGCTCTGTCACAGATTCACATACATGTAGATTTTCAATGCTGCAGAAACACGTTGCTCCTACTACAAGAAGAAAATGATGATAGAATCAATTACTTCATTCATGTACATTACTGACAAGTCTTGTTTCCTCAAACAGAAGAAATCAAAAGAAGTAGACTTGGGAGTGACTTGAAAGGCTTTCCAAGTTACATGCAGCTGAAAGGTACTCTGTGTGGTGGTGCTGGTAGTTGATATTTCTGAATAACCTTCCTTTGTTTATGTATGTATGTATGTATGTATTTATTTATTTACTTATTTATCTATCTTCTTGGTCTTTCCCCTTTCTGTTTGGTCTCTGTCTGTCTCTGCTTCTCCATTACAGACCCACTGAAATAAGGAACCCCCCTCAGCACTGACCTTCAGTTATTTTGAAGGCTCCTTTGTGTTTACTCGAACAGAGAATAAAATTTTCTTACAAACTGTCCTAAATAACTGTTCCCCTTCAACTTGTAGTAGAAACATTTCTACACAAGGCCAGGCTGGATGTGGTCTAGTGGTTGGCAACCCTGCACATAGCAGGGGGGTTGAAAGTAGATGATTTTAATGGTCCTTTTCAATCCAGGCCATTCTATGTTACGATTCTATGATTTAAATGCATTTTATCACAGTTCAACATCTAACAATATGAAGATGAGGCTAGCAGGCATTGGGCATGGAACAAATTTTACTGTCTTTTGTTTTTTTTACAGATATAACTAAAGATGTTTTCTTTTGCTCACTGCATGTAGTGAGGAGTCTTAAAACCCAAACCTGGCTCAACTGTAATTACATTTTGGAAATACTGGACTCTCAGAGGTCGCCTACTAAGTATTGTGCAGAGGTAAAGGTACGCAGATTGCCTCACAAAGCAGTGTCTCAGCAGCTCCCAGGGATCTGCAGACTGATTTTACATTAAGCTGAGCAGACTGAGCAGATTGCCCTTCCAGCTTCATAACTATTTCATATGGTATGTCCTTAATTATGCCTCTGTATGCTAGCGACTGATTGCTGCTAGTGTAGCCCTGGGCACTGCAGGCTGCATGTGGCTGCTGCTCAGGGACTGCTCTATTTATTTTCAGCCCGAAACATTCTGGGGTCAATTTTTAGGATTTTGAAATATGTATATATAGCTTTTCTTCAGGATGAAGTGTTGAGCTATGTGGGGGTCTGTTCCGAGGAGACTCTTCTATCGTTTAACGCAGTGGTGGCTTTGGCAGTTAGCCACTTATGTAAGTATTCCCACCAGCAATGAAATACTGACTTTCTATCTTTTTTTTTTCCTACCCTCCTCCATCAAGGCACAGTTTCTCCTCTCCTTTTTCCCTGTGTGTGTGGCTGAGCTCTATTTTCCTGTGCCAAGAACAATGAATTAATCATATGAATCTTTGTGTCACAGCCCTGCCATCTCTCTGCAATAAAAATTGCCAGGGCCACTTGTGCTCTCCAGCCAGGCAGAGAAAGATGTTCAGCAGAAGCTCAGTTGCTGCATGTTGCAAAAGTAATGGAACTGTGAGGATTTGCACGTTAATCTCAGAGTGTGTGAGATGACAGTGGCAATTCTCAGTGCAACAATCCCTTTGGGTATATTCTTTTGACTTAAAAAGGCAATGGCTCCATGTCTGGTATTTTCAGCTGTGGTAGTGAGCTGGATTGTGTGTTTGTGTTACAAAATACTGCTTTTTCAGTTTGTATTTCAGGGACCTGTTGCTTGTCATGCTCAGCTTCTGCTGAGTCTTCTTGGGGTGTGGATTTGCTACTGATAAAGACTGAGCAGATGGTAAAGACCTGACTGCCTCTCCCTCCCTTGTGCCACCGTTTCCTGCATTATGCTGCTGCAGGGGAAGCTGTAGGAGCTGCAAGATAGGAGGGAGCAATGTTGCACCACCTCCATGACAGCTAATAGTGAGATCTGCTTACTGTGTCATTGTGCTGCATGCTGAAGGTGCCCCTGCCCAATGCATTGCATTCCGTTCTCAGCTGAGTCAGTGACGGGATAGTGTGACTGCTGCAGCACTGGGGTAAGGGCATGGATCAGGAAAGACTGACCAGGTTTGAGAAGGAAAGGAACAGCAGGGCCACCTCTGCCTTGAGATACCCAGGTCTCAATGGATGCATTTTGGCTTCTTAATTGTCAGACTTCTAAAGTGCATTTGTAGGCTCTCATCTAATTTTGCTGAATTTCTAGGCCATTCTGGGCATGATTTGTGATGATAACACCCTCATTTTGTTATTCTGCTGTTAAGGGAGAAATAGGTATTTTGTTTTTACTGGACATCACTGTTCAGATTAGCTGGGAGATGGTTAAGCAGTGACCTGAGCTGATAGTTGTATGAAGTTGTATGGGAAGCAGTAATCTTATAGTAAAAGAGTTTTTTTCAGTCTAACAGAAAAAATATGGAAGTGTAAGTGGCTGAAATCTGGAGGTGAGGTAAATTCTGAATTGAAGCAGGCAGGGATTTTAAGCAAAGACAATTAACTTTGGGAACAATTAGAAAACATTGCAGGTTCTCTGTCATTTACAGTTCAGGAATGGAGCTTAGGGGAAAACAATTTGCAAGAAATTTCCTACTCCTAAGAGAAATTAATTCAGGGATGCTAAAGGTCAGACCAGATAATCCCAATGGTCCCATCTGGCCTGACAATGCCTCTGAAGCATTATCTGCAAAGCAGACTGCGGTGTAGTCTCCTGTATCTGCTGCACATCATCATGAAGCACAGAAACACAGAATTGTAGGCTGAACAGACCCAGCTCACTCAGCCTTTCTTCATAGGAGAGATGCTCCAGGCCCTTCACCATCTTTGTGGCCCTCCACTGGACTCTTTCCAAGAGGTCCCTGTCTTTTTTGTACTGGGGAGCCCAGAACTGGACGCAGTACTCCAGATGAGGTCTTACCAGGGCAGAGTAGAGGGGGAGGATCACCTCCTTTGACCTGCTGGCCACGCTCTTTTTAATGCACCCCAGGATGCCATTGGCCTTTTTGGCCACAAGGGCACACTGCTGGCTCATGGCCAACCTGTCATCCACCAGGACACCCAGGTCCCTCTCTGCAGAGCTCCCCTCCAGCAGGTCATCCCCCATCCTGTACCGGTGCATGCAATTATTCCCCCCTAGATACAAGACTCTACACTTGCTTTTGTTAAACCTCACCCGGTTTTTTTCTCCCCAGCTCTCCAGCCTGTCCAGGTTTCACTGAATGGCAGCATGGCCTTCAGGTGTGCCAGCCAATCCTCCCAACTTCCTATCATCAGCAAACTTGCTGAGGGTGGCCATTATCCCCTCATCAAGGTCATTGATGAAGATGTTGAACAAGACCGGAACCAGCACAGACCCCTGGGGGTCACCACTGGTTACAGGTCTCCAGCTAGACTCTGCACCGCCAATGATGACCCTCTGTGCTCTGCCAGTCAGCCAGTTCTCAACCCACCTCACTGTCCACTGGTCTATCCCACACTTCCTCAGCTTTGTTATAAGGATGTCATGGGAGACAATATCAAATGAAGAAATGAAAGACATTGGAGAAGGCCTGTGTATATTAGCTGAGGTGGGCTTTTTTTGTATATTGAGCTACTGAACTAGTGATTAACTCACTTCAACTCTGTATATCAGAATGCACAGTTTATTATTGCTGCTTTTTAATCCACCTAAGCAAACTGTCTCCAATGCTGGGATAAATGGAGACATCTTTGAGTGTTTCTTTCCTGTCTTATATTTCTGAGTGAATAGAAATGTAAATTAAAAGCAAGACTAATTCCATGAAAGCAGAAGTTCAGAAAACAATCATCCTGCTTAGAACATGGAAGATAGCCATTGGATTATCATAGCAGACTGTTAGCTTAGAATTTTCTTCGCCGTGCTGAAGAGAGATTAGAATAACATCATGTAAAGAGATACTGATTTTTGTTTCATGATCAGTGTTGCTGCTTAACAAAAAGATATAATAGTGCCTATTCATGTTTGCGCTTATGGATAATATTAATTTCATAACTACAAGGGAATTAAAAAAACAAATCTATGTTTAATTGCATGCTTTGAGATGAGATGCATAGGTTGCGTATTGAAGCTGGAGTTTCATGGAATATAGAATGAAGTGTGGAGGATTTCGAGACTTCACAGGGAGTGTTTGTTTTCATGGTTTATCTTTCATCATCTTCTGATACTTTAAGATGTATCAAAAGCAAAATATTTTGGTGCTAAGGCAGTCTGTTATGTAAGGATATAAACGCTTTCACAAATTATTATATAAATAGCCATAAACTGAGGTTTTGTGATCATGGTATTTCTGATTGTATGAACACTTTTTTTCAGGATGCTTTAAATTGCATCAAGTCCTAGAAAGCTAGGAAGAAGCAAGGTGCAAAGCTTAGTTGCATGAAGAGGACTAAAGCGTGCACCTAGTTTGTCACCTGAGGCTGCATTAATCCTCCCTGGGCTTTGGGCAGGAGCTCAGGTCCTCTGTGTAGGCTAGTGAGGAAGGAGGAATTGTCATTGCCCTTTGGGGCATGTTGGCCTGCTGAGGGCTTCATTTGTTGAATGCTGGAGGTTTTTTTAGCTTGGAGTAATCACAAACAATAACTACAGGCAGGATTGTGAGGCTGACGCATGCCTGAGGCACAGATCCAGTTGTATGGGAAGACAAAGATCCTGTGGTTTTCTTGGGGAACAATCAGCTGGTTTCAGTTGCCACAGATGCTCTGAGCATCAATCTTAAACAACAAGGCATAATTTAATAGGATTTTTAATGTAAGTATTTCTCCTGCTTCAGTTTACAAACTTCAATCAAATCACTTGAAGGAGGAGATGATGTTGCTTCTCTGCCTAAAATTTTTCAAGGCATTTTGTTTCAATTTATACAGCTGGCACATCCACAGCTGATAACTCCTGCAGATGTCGTGTGCAGAATTGCAAATCTTCTGGCTCAAAACCCCCCCAGCCAATTTATTTCCCTTCAACATCTTAATTAGTTTTATAAAAATAAAAGAGAGAGATTAGGAAGTGTGTGATTGTGGGAGAATTCTCATAGTGTGAAGGGTAAAATGTGAGGGAACTGCTTAAAACTGAGCTGCAGTTCACTTTATAGTGAACTGGCAGACAGCAGATGAAATGATTACATATACAGCAAAATGTGGCTTGGGCATGGAAAGCTTTGCCCAAGGCTGCCTTAGTCTCACAAACAGCTTACGGCAGTGACTTGAATGTCACAGCATGCCAGGGATTGTCCCGACTGTGCAGTCAGTGCACGGCCACTCTGAGGAGTGCAGGTCTGAAAGACTTGGCGAGGGCATGCTGCTCTGCATTGGGATGCTGCTCTGTCATCTGCTGGCTAGACCAACCTGTGAAGCTGATGAATGCCATAGAGGCAGAATTCAAGATGATTTTAGCAGTACTTCATTGCAAACAAATGACATCTCCACATGTTTCTTTAGGTGTCTTATTTCTATTTTAATAAATGCTTGTTAATCACCATTAAAATAAAATAAATCCTACTTTGGTCTTCTCTTGAAACTTTGCTCCTACATTGACCATAAATTTCCTTATCACAATTTTTGGGGAGGCAGTAGAAGTCAAGTATTGGTGCCAGCAGTGATGACGATGCAGGAATTTATCTGTTATTGATATGGTATTACTTTCATGCAACTTTTGGAGCTGCCTTCTGTATGAAAAAGTGATTCTTTTATGGTATGCCTAAAAACTAATATAGCTTATGTAAGAAATAGAGAAAAAAACACCACCACCACCAACAAAAAAACCAACAGTTACAAATTCACGTAGAAAGGCAGTAATCATTTAAGACTTTTGTATTTCTGGTTTGTTGAGATGGCTACTCTCTTAGTTCAAATGAGCAGTGATACCATCACTGTTACCTCCAAAAGATGTGTGTTTTTGTGCTGCATTTAGGTGGGTGCAATGGGCTGTGTGACAAGAGCAGCTAGCACATGCACTTTAAAGATCCTGATTTCCAGATAGTATTTGGGTCATATGATGCCCGCAGGCATGATTCATCCACCTGGGCTTTATGCCAATCAGCAACTGTGTGGATACAACACTCCAGGAATACTGTAAAATTATTAAAGTGCTATTTTTTCTTCAAATAATGCAGTTGATTATAGCTGTAAAAACACAGGATATAGCTTCCTTCTGAAGGAGATTTTTTCATTAAGTAGATGCAGAAAATACAAAATGAACTGAAGAGAATGCAGAGCAGGTTGAGACAGATGAGCACAGCTAGTTTTCCTCAGCTCTGCAGACTTTCCTTTCGAAGGTTGCTGTCTTGCTATCACATCCTGTTTGAGGCAGAGATGGTCTTCACCTGATGGATCTGCTTGAAGCCCTGCAAGCTGTTAAGAGCTGACCTTAGCTGCAATGAGCTAAAAACTTTTGGTGTTTTGCCTCTATTAGGCTTTCATATGAAGATGATAATCTCTTTGAAGGGAATAAACCCCATATATCTATTATGTACCTAGTGCGTTTTTTTGTGGTGAAATTAATTTTCAAGAGATGAAATCATGCTTATTTTTAGACACATGCATTATGCAGACGGACGCTCTTAATTAAAGATTCAACAAGCCTTGTTCAGGGAACCGTGGAGCTGCATTTTTATGAGATATCTTGGTGTCTAGGAAAACAAATATGTGCAACTGATGGTTTTTTTTTTCCACGCATGCCAACATGTCTATCTCAGTGGTCACCTATAGGAGTGGACTTTTCTCAGATTTGCTCGGTTGCTTACCTTGCATTTCTATCTGTCTTTATGCTTCAAAAATTTAGCCCTCAGTCATTTTGAAAACCAGCTATATCTTTTAATTTCTACTTGTTGTTCTCACATACTTCATTTATTTATCTTTTTAAAGATTCATCAGAGAGAAAGGCTGAAAATTCCACAGTGGAACTAGAGAGACAGCCTTCTAAAAATGGGATGAGAAGGTACAACCTTTGTCAACTTGTAGAGAAACAGCAGTGTTTAATGTCTATGAACTTAAAACTGAAAAAAAAATTTCCCCTTTCTTCCTGAGTTTTTGACTTTCTGTCATGTGGAAGTAGGACAGGAGAGAAGGAATGTACTCAGGTTTGTAACATATCTGGGTTATGGTTGACTTGCTCTCATGTATTGTGTTTTTGTTTTTTTTTCTTTCATCTAGATAAAGAAGAGGCAACAAGATGTGGTGAGATTTCTAGAAGCCAATCGCATAGAGTTTGAAGAAGTGGATATTACGATGTCAGAGGAGAAAAGACAGTGGATGTATAAAAATATTCCTGAGGACAGGCAGCCTGCACAAGGCAATCCATTGCCACCACAGATATTCAGTGATGATCGATACTGTGGAGTAAGTAGTTGTTACAGTTGTCAGTGAACAGTGTGGCTGTATACCCTAATACTGTTGGAATGCATGCCTAATGCATGTTGAAATTATAGCATCGTTGATTGGCTTCAATTGGGAAGATGACCTTAAAGATGATCTAGTTCCAAACCTGCTGCTGTGGGCAGGATTGCCAACCACTAAATCAGGCAATAGAACATCTTGCCCAAGGCCTCTTCACCTGGACATAGAGCAGCTGACTACAACAGTCTGGTGCTTCAACCATCCAGCCAATTCTTTATCCACTTATTAGTAGACCTTCAAATCCGTACTTCTCTGATTTAGAGATAAGAACATAGAGTGGGACAACATCAAAACCATTGTATACCCTCTTGGCCTTCTAAATAGGCAAAACTTGCTGTTGAGCTTCTTCAGTAGTACCTAGATTAATGTACAACCTATTGGTGGTAAAGTTCTTTTGTTAGAACACTGGACTCTGGTGATTTCTGGTTTTGCTACTTGAGGGTAGCAAAAATTCAGAAGGAAATCTTTGGTACCACAGTTGAGAACATTGACTAGATCGAGTCATATTGTTATTATAATTTAGCTCCCTCTGTGTTGCTGTTATAGTGCAAATTTCATTTATGCTCAAAGAACCCTTGCAGTCTGAATCCCTAGGAAAAATGAATGCTATTTGCTACTTGATTTGTAAAATAGTTTTATTTTTTCCCTTAAGAGAAGCAACATGACACTTTTTCTGCTGAAAAACTAATAATCTTGAGAGCTTGTGAATCTGACAACAAATTGATGGGTGAACTGATTTCTCTGGTGGTGTGAGCTGCAATAACATCTATATCAGCTAGCTGAAGTGGTAGCCTTGGACTGTTACATTAAGAATGGCACCATATGGATGTTTTACTTCCCTACTTAGTCTGCAGCCCTGAGTCTTAGGCTCTCTTGTAGCCCGGGAAAACCTTCCCAGAACTTAGATTCTCCTTAGAACAAAATTTAAAAAGATCTGTGTCCTCTCTTCCTTGCTACATTCTTTTGTACTTCAACTGTATGATTTGCATATCCTTCAGGAGGCAGGTTTTAAGGTATTTACTGAATTGTCTGATGGGAGACCCCCCCTGGTTTAATGTACCACTCTCGATGCATCGAGAAGTGATTTTATAAGGTTTGTATGTGAGTTTAGTAGGAGGATGAAACAGGAAAGTTTGTGTTTGGGTTGTAATAGATGGATCAGGGTAAATGTGGATACAACAGGATGAAGAGACATCCAAGCTAGTTCTAACTTACTCCTGTCTGACTCTACTGCAGTGCAAGTAAGCTGCTGCTAGCTGATGGATCATTCAGATCTGCTGAGAAACTGTTAGCTGCACTGTGATGGCTAGCTTAATGCAGGAAGAGCACAAGAACTGATTCAGGATCCTCTGCAACAAATTACACAGAATCACAAAATTGCAGAGGTTGGAAGGGACCTCGAGAGATCACTGAGTGCAACAACTCTCCTGCTAGTGCTGGTCCCCTACAATAGGTTGCACAGGTGTGTTTTAAACATCACATGTTTGTTTGGAACTTCTTATCTTCAAGTTTTAGGCCGCTCCTATTGATACACACTGCCAGGAAGATCCTGGCCTCATCCATTTGTCCCCCGTCTCCCTTTAGATATTTATAAACATTAATCAGGTTCCCTCTCAGTCTTTTCACCAAATTGTATATGATTAACAGCTAACTGGCTTTTTTGAAGAAAGATACTTAACATCCCTCTGATATGTAAACAAGGCCAATACAAGACCTCCTACCTCAGCTATTTAACTCATACCTTCCTACTTCAGAATATAAAATGTCCATTGAAGAAAATTATCTGGGACACGGAAGGGATTTTGACACTCTTGTAGCAGCTCCTCACTTGTGGATATCAGCATTTATATTGTTCAGTGTGATTTTAGTGAACTTGGGTAGTGCAGTGTTCTAAGCAGTTGTTCTGTATTGATTCTGCATCTTTGCAGTTTTTCTTTATGGTATGTTTTAAAAAAGTCTTAGAAATTGCAGTTTGGAATTAGCGAGGCAGAAGATGTCATGCAACATGTGAGATGATCTTGTTAATCTGTCTGCTCAGCTGATAGCTCTTCTGGAGCAGAGTTAATCTTACTAGACCTCACTGGCTGCATGAACCCCTTCAAGGAGCAAATATGTTTGGTTTTTGTTTGTTTGTTTGTTTGTTTTTTGTTTGTTTTTCAAAGCAACATATTTTCTGGGATGAAGGAAAAAGTATGTGCTGGATCTTCAAAGTTCATCAGTTATCCTGCTAGCATTAATTAATGAAGTTCTCAGGTAATAGGGGAAGCAGGACATTAGGCAGGAGACAAAGGATGTCAGTGCTAGAAAGGAGATTGTAATATTGTAGAAGTTAGATGAAATCAGCAGGCATTACACATCATGTCCCCTTTCTGATTTCCACAGTGAGGATTTTCACTGGTTAATCTTCACATAATATTAAACAACAACAAAATTCTACTGTATAATTTAAAAACTAAACTAAAAAGTAATCACAAAAATTTCTGTTAATTCTGTTACATTGAAGCTTTCATTCCTGATTTATGTCCAGCCAGTTTCTATTCCATTATGCTCTATTAACCAATACTGTCTTTTTTCTGTCCCTGTCAGTTCTACAGTCTCAGCATACTACTCAGAGCTACCTATGTACTCGGTCTGACTTGCACATTATCACTGACAATGCAGACCTAGAATACAGACTGATCAGATCCTTTGCTGTTTCCATAAAAATATGAGGGCTAGACAAGGAAAAGCAAAATATGCTTTTGTTCACAGTTTCAAGAGAGATTCATAGGGGTATGACATAGGAACCCTGAGTACATGTTATGTTCATAGCCATACAGTTGTTTTGGTTTTTTTTTTCTGTGAAAAGTCATTACTATTTGAAATAATAACTTTTCAGAATGCAACTGAAGTTTGTCTTCAGTGCTTCCAGTTAGTATCCCTGAAGTGTTGGTGTTGTCCATTAGAACATGGGATAGCTGGTATAGAGAGGAAAAAGATTTGAGAAGGTGACTCATCCCCCTCTCCTCCAAACAAACATGCAAAATACAGGGAGGGGGATCCTTCTGGCACTAGCAGACCAATTCCATGTTTTGAAGCATAAGCGAGACAGTGACATTTTCCTGAGCTGCTGTAATTGCAGATATGATCATTCATCTGTCTTTTTCTTAATCTGACATCCACTTTCCAATTTTTCAGTAAAAAGCTTTGTTAATGGGATATTGAAATAGGAACTTTTTTCAGTGAGAATCATTTTTTTATTTCCTGTGAGCAAGCTAGATAAGAGCAGAGAGCAGACAATAACACAAATCATTTTGCTGATAATCCAGTATTATGTCATAGCAGTGACACTATGATAATTTGGATATTTCTGTGACTCTACAATCTGTTATTTCATTTAGTGACATTGCTGTAATATTGTATGTCTATGAGAGAAGAAGTCTATATTTCAGACACCATGCACATGAACCTCATTTAATTTACAGTGGTGTGAATCTGAGATGACTACAGTTACCTTGCTATAGCAAGTATCATGAAAGAGTTAGGAAATGTCAGTGCTTGAGTGCACGCTCCTTATACACTTTGCATACAGAGAAGTAAAATTAAGATACTTTGGAAAGACTGTAAAAACTGAACTTTTTTTTCCTCAGAAGGCACCATGTGGCCTTTTGACAGCACAATTCTAGTTCTCTCCACTGCTAGAGTGTAGATAGACATTATAATTTTACATTGAACATCCATCCCTCTCTACCATTTGTCAAATGAGTTTTACTGGAGTCCTTGTGTGCAGTAATGGAGGACAGAACAATGACTCCCTCCCCCTCCTCTAGCAGCTAAGAACCTACATAGATTCTTCTTCACTCACCTCCCTTTCTACCCCTCACAGCTTCCTGCCCAGGGCAAGCAAGAGTGGAATTGGAGGAATGAGTAAAAGAACTTATGGGTTGAGATAGAGACAGTGAGACAGTGTAATAGGTAAAGGAAAAGGGAGAGGATGGAGCAAAAAAACAGTGGTGCAAATGTGATCACTCACAACCTTGAAAAGAGAACCAGTGCCAACCTAGTCTAAAAGTAATAGCTACTTTGTTTTATTGCTTGCTGGCATTCAGTATCTATTTGGGCAGTTTGGATCAGCTGTCCTAGATGTGTATGCTTCCAACCTGTTGCCCACTCCCAGCCTACCCATGAGGGAGGTAAGAAGGGAGCACAATGAGAAATGGAAAAGGTTTTGCTGCTGTGCAAACACAGAGGAGCAGTAGCAAAACACTGATGTGTTATCAGGGCTATTTCAGTCACAGACCCAAAACAAAGCACCATAGTATGAAGACAACTCTATGCCAGCCAGACCCAGTAAAATCTCTATTTCTTATTCTGTACTATTTGTAGTTCATATCCAATACATCCTCAACACCCTCCTTCCCCCTGGTATTTTTATGTATACTTAAGTATCATTCAGTTAGTCTATGGGCCATCCCCATCAGGTGTCCATTCAGTTCATTTTTCCATGACTTGGAATCCATCTGTTACAGTGGTCATCCAGGAGAGGGGTTGGCTTGGACTGTTGGGCATTAAAGCTAGCTCAGGTTTGTTCACTGGCACACTTACCCAGTCCTTTACAAGGCTCACGCACCTTGCCACCCAGGGATTGATTTTCTCAGGTCATGTTCCTGGACAGCATTTCCAACTGGCTGCTTAATTTTATGTGAAGTCATCATCAGCTGCAGTGCATACAATAATACTTAGCAATTTGGTTACATAGGGGTATTCAAGAAACTGGAGGCCCATTGTGATATGGGTGGGAGCATCTGCCCTGGAGGAGCAGAAGATTTCATTCTTCCTTCTTTCATGAAATGGCTTTTAAACTAGAGGAGAAAGAGCTATTTGCCAATTGTCTCCACAAGATGGTTCCAGAGTACTGGGATGGTAGCAATGCAGGGGCCACATACAAGATTAGGCTGGAGGCCAATTTTTTTATCGTAACTCTCCCAGGCAAAGCAAAATTAAGTGATAACACTGCAAAAGATGAAAGCAGCCATTAACAACCCTTCACATTTATACAGAAAGAAAAGGAAAAAGCAGTGGAGCAAGTAAGAGAACAAGAAACTTGACTGAGAACAGCATTGTGATCAGTAGCAGAAAGTAAGAGCCTGCCAAATAACAGCTAGGTAAAAAGTTTGTTCTAGCACACTATTATCAAGTCTATTGCTGTTCTGAATGCATCTTGAGTTCTTGTTCAGGTGCCAAAGCAGGCTGCTATGAGTTAACCTCTGTCAATACCAAGCAACAGTACACCTGCTTGCTCATCTCACACTCCAAGCAGGTCAGGGCAGAGAATAGGAAGAGCAAAAGTGAGAAGAACTTGCAGGTTAGGGGAGACAGCTTAGTAAGTGAAGGAAAGGTGAAAAAAACACCAAATAATGCAAACGCAGTCACTCATCACATCCCAAAATCAGACCAATCTCCAGTGAGTCTCTGAACAATGGCTACCTTAGAAGACAGTTCTCCCTGGTGTTTATTGCTGAGCATGTATTTATTTATATGGTATGGTATACCCAATGGCCAGCTCAGGGAGTTGTCTCAGCTGTGTCCCTTCCCAACTTCACTGCAGGAGGCAGTGGAGAGCAGAGTTAGAAACAAAGACTTTAATGCTGTGCAAGCGCTGCTGGACAACAGCCAGAACGTTGGTGCATTATCAAGGCCAGACCCAAAGAAAACGAGAAATTAAAGACTGTAGTTCATTTTCTAAGTTTTCCTAACTCAATTATTTGCTTTCAAAGTTAAAGAAAAATTCAGTGCTCTATCTCTCATTCTATATTTCTCTAACAGCCAGATCAGTAAGTTTGCTCATGAGTTATTCAGATTCTTATGTAAAGAACTGCTGATAGCATAGACTGTGGCACTAACAATTCAGTATCCTGCAGGTTAAAAACACTGTTGAAAAAATGAATGGATAAATAATTACCCTGCTTACTGTTATCTTTCTTGCACAAACACAGGAAAGTCCAGGCAAATGGAGAGGTCATTGCAGACTGGTACATTTGAGGCAAATTCACAGGGGGACTATAATATGATGCCAAGAACTGAAATGCCTTAATTTTGGGCATGTGGCTTCTGGAGTGAAGTTTGTAGACGCTGAGCAGGGCTTTAGCTTCTTCACCTGATTGGCGAGGAGCTGCACCTACACAAATCCAACCAGGATCAGCAGTAGCCAGAACACTGGGCATGGGGAGTTCTTAATGTTGCACGCAAGAAATACTGAAAAAGTGGTGTCTGAATTTAGTCCTGTGTCTCACACCTCCTTCTTCTGTTCTCTTATATCTATCTCCACATTTGAATTTGCAGTCTTGTTAGTCTAGAAGTGAATCCTGGATCTGTTCCGGAGATTAGAAATCACCCCTTTCCCAGTGAAGCTGCACTCTGATTTTAAGCTTAAAAAAGGTTCAAGTTAGTGCTTTGAAACAGTGATAGTTTTCTACACAGGAAATCTGCCACTGATGTGAAATTGTCCGAAATTTAGGCTAACCAAAATTAAAAGGAAATCTGTTTCCAGGTGGGAGTTGTAGGGAAAATATTTACACAGCAGACTGACTCTTCTTTCTCTTCTTCTTTCTTTTTTTTTTTTTTCCCCTCTTGGGAGCTGTCCAGATGGTTTAGTGTATTAGGGTAAGCACTGATACACTGTCCAGTGGGCACAGCAGTAGAGACAGAGATATTTGATATTTATTGTCCTTCCCTGAAATGCAATATGTGACTATCAATGCCATCAAAACAGTGAAGGCCTATAGACAAAGAAATAAAATAGGCTGCTGAAAGGGGTCAGTGTTCTCAAGAAACCATTCAGTGCAGTCAAATACTGTTGCAGTGATTTCTGTGTACTGTTAAATTTCTGTCTTTTTTTTTTTTTAAGATGCTTTTTTTTTTTTAATGTGTAAAAGGACAAGCTGGTAACTACTCTCTAATAAGGAGAAAAGAGAGAATTTAAGAAATCTGACTAGAGATCATTCCAGAGTTTCTGCTCTGGCCTGCCATTGTGGAGCTTGTTATGCAGAGCTTGAAAGCTGTTTCTTTGGATCCTGAAGCAAAGTGGCATAATGCCCTTCCAGCATGACTGCTGTACGGTCTTCAGTTCCAGAGCCAGGGCAGTTGTGAGGCTAATGTGGTATCCAGCAAGGCCACATACAGCTCCTTGCACCCTTGCATGGTCCTTGCACCCTTGCATCTTGTCCAACTCAACAACTTGGTGGTCCAGTTTAGCCTTCAGAGGAGTGATAATCTCACTAGATAAAAGTTCAAGTGAACTGCTCAGGTATTGTATAATGTCTGTTTAGATTAATGATTAATGCTGCTGAAATTTTCTTTACTGTAGTGGAGAGAGTAAATTTCTGAGCACTGCAGTTTTAGCCTGAATTTTCTGCTTTCTGAACATTACGTATAGCTGTTTCAAGGTAAAGTAGCAGGTATGTTCCTGTAAATTATCCCACCATTTAAAGGTAACAGCTGTCAAAGACTGGATACATTTTAGTCTGTTTTCAGATACTATTTCCTAAGTAGAGTAATACAGAGTGTTTATGTAGTTTGAAGGAATTAAAGATGACCAGTATAAAACTAGAACTGTTACTGTAATATAGCAAAGAATACTGCTTTTTTTTTTTTTTTAAATTACATTGATGTTCTACAGACATAGGTCACTAGCAGTTTTGTTTGTGATCTTAGCTCTCCTTTTGCCATACTTTTTTGGAGAAAAGGGATTTATTCTTTAGTGGGTCAGGACAACTTTGACTACTGACTTCTGTAAAAGACCTGCGCTTCTAAAATATGCTAAGGATGAGAAAACTCATTAAGTGGCAGTAATACACTGAGAGTGCATAGTATAGTGCAGGATATGGATGTAGCAGTGTACTGGAGCAATACCTACAGAAGGCCATGGCAGTGGTCAGGGAACAAGAAGATGGAAACAAGTAATACACTACACCATTGTACCACTTGTAATCATGCTAATATAATTAAATTTTAAAAAACACTTTGAAGATGCAGCAGTTGTAGTTGATTTATAAGCAAACATTACATTAATTCACTGCAGTACCATTACAATTTTTGTGGCTTTCTTCTTTCTTTAATACCTTGCCATTTCTGTTCTTCCAAAGGCCAAAGAAAACAAAGAAAAGGCTGAAAGATGTTTCTGACAGTCTCATTCCCAAAAGAAACAAATGGAAGAGGGGAATCCATTATTTTTCCTTCAGTGCTCTAAGATGTCACCTGATCTCAGTAAAAGTAAAATGTTCTAAGAGGAAAACCAACTAATGTAGTTGGCATGTCCATTGTAAAGTTATAGGTGCCTTGAAACATGATCAACACGAAATATGTGCACGCAGAGTTATTGTGTAGGATGGTTAATTTATATCTTTTAGCTGTGGTTTCTTGTGAGAGGGTGATTACCACAGTTCACTCCCTGGTGTTTCAGCTCCTCCCTCCTTTCAAACTTCTGTCATTGTCAGATTGGATAATATTGAAATTGTCTAAACAGCTTAACAGCATGATAAATCATAGAATCATTAAGGTTGGAAAAGACCTCTAAGGTCATTTGGTCTGACTGTTCACCTTCCACAGATACTGCCTACTAAACCATGGTAGACATCTGGATCATGTTCAGCCAAGTGTAGACCAACACCCCCAGGTCCTTAATCTCTTCACAGTCTTTCAGCCATTCTACCCCAAGCCTGTAGTGTTGCCTGAGGTTGTTGTGGCCAAAGTGCACCTCTTGTGACTGGTTGCCAGCTGTATTTAACTCCATTCATCACCAGTTTCTGGGCCCAGAACTCCAGCTAGTGAGTCTCCAGCAGAGTCTACTTGTCCACGAGCAGCCAGCTTCTCCAGTAGAATACCATGAGTGACAGAGTCAAAGGCTTGGCTGAAGTTTAGGTAGACTACATTAAAGACCTTTTCCTCATCCACCATTTGGATCACTTGATCATAGAAGAGGTGAGGCTAGTCAGCAGGACTTGCCTTTCATGAACCTGTGCTGGCCAGGTCCGATCACTCAGCTTCCTGCACATGTTGTGTGATCTCACTCAAGATTATCTGTAAAGGTGCTGAAAAAAATTGCTAGAAGGTGCACAATAGTGACATACCTGTTATCATCCATATTTCTTGGATGTACACTCAAATATTTCCTGCCCAGGTGGGCATTCTACCACTTTGATATCTTAATTTTGAGAAGCCCTTCTGCGCTTGGACTCCCTGTGCAGAGGTGAGGGACGTTAGTTCCTGGATATGTGATGACTGTGTATCCTTTAGTGATTGTTGAATGAATGGCAAACATAATAACAGCCTGATTTTAGCATGTAACTGTCCAAATAGTAGAGCTGTAGCTGATATGGGCCTCCTTTTTATAAAGGCCTTTGTTTTTGAAAGCTACAACTGGAGAGATTACAGAAATAAGTATTTAGCCCATGGGAGAGGACTAACAAATTGCTTTGTAGAATCAGTTATATAAGCTCTTTAAAAATCCTGTCCAGAGATCTTATCAGGAAGTTAGCTAATGGAAAACTAATGTTTAGACTGCCCCGTGTTGTGCAGGAAAGATTTTCTTAGTTTTGTGTATTTATATAATACTGACAATACACGTGCACATATGTTCATTCTCCAAGGAGAGCTGTGCTGAGTAAGGCTTTCCATTGTAATCCTAATCAGATCAGTGAATGAATGTCATCTGTCCCCGAGAACTGAGCTGCCCTTTTTAGGAAGGATGCTAACAGCTTGTTCTCAATGGCCCACAGTATTCACTTGGTCAGTAGCAGAGTGCTTGTTCAATGTGTTTAAATCATGAATTGCCCATTATTTCTTGAAGAGTACCTTGCCTCTTTTATAAGAATAGAAAGGTCATGATCACATATATGTATATATGTTAAAAAAAAAAAAAGGTTGCTAAAGAGAAACAAGTTAAAAAAGCATGGCAATAGAGATCTCTTTATATGCTGTCCAATTAATGATTACATTTTCAAAAATCTGCATCAAAAAGCATTGCAGGCTACTGGGCAGGCTGCTTGTTTTTCTACTTCTCTGTGTGGTGAACACCTGATAAACAGTAAGAATCTGTTTGAAATGTTTAACAAATTCCCTCTTTCTCTTCTTGCAAATTAAAAGCTAATGTGAAAAAAAAACAACTTGCTCTTTTAAAAACGCTTACTGGAAACATTTCTCTCTGTGCACACTGTCTTTGAAACTGCAGTAGGTAAAAAGTTTCTATTCTCAGTTGCATTAACGTATAGACAGTATCTGTATAATTGCTGACTGGTAGACAAAATTTGCTTTGTGCTAATGTTTTACTTTGGCCCAATGCCATCACTCTTTTGTTATTACCCTTGAAGGACAATTATTTACGCTGATCTACAGCATCATCAGTTTTTACTTCGATGTGCAGCCAATATTTTCTAGCAGCAATTGTAGTGTTATTTAAACAAGTCTCAGTTTACCTGCTTAACAAATGGTCAGCCACATTATCTATGGCAGTGTCTGTAATCACAACATTCAAATGATCTGATCTCATAACGATAGGAATATAGCACACATAAAGAGTCTGCATTATAGCCAAGATGCAGCTGCTCCTGTAGCCAGGTTGAGCTTTGTGAACGACTTGGTGGTTGCTGCTGAGAAAAGAAAAACTACCCTGGAAGTGGAACTTCTAAAGAGCAGAGATTTCCCTAGGGCCAGCAGCTTTCCTACCAGGATAAGCTGGCATAAAACCCACATAAATGCCGGGAAGCTGTAAGGCATTTGTGTTATAATAAGCCATCAAATCCCAATTACCAGAATGCTTGTCTACCAGGTCAAAGAATAAGCAGCTCTTGCTTCACTGTAGCATTTGGGCAGTGAATGTGAATTAACCACCTGGGGCAACTTTGCTTCTGAAGACCTTTTCAGACACAGTCTGTCTCTATCCTGGTTGGAGTCGCACAACAGGAGCAGGGAAAGCAAAAATGAGCTGTATGCTACTGTCGTGAAAGGCCAGCGAGGTCTTGCATTGCTCTGAAGGTGAGCAGTTGAAACTTAAGTGTTGTTAGCTTTATTTTCAACAAAGCGAGAGCTCGTTATGTCAGCTAATCTGTTCTCCAGTAGCTCCTCCTGCATCTTTACTGCCATGGTGGTAAAACAGAGGCTGTATACTGGTCAGACAGCTTGGTGATCAAGCTGCTGCCACCTTTACAGATGAGAAGCCAAGTCTGAAGCAGTCATGTGGTTGGTATCCTGTTAAGCATTTTCTGTCTTGAAATATCCTTTTACCAACCCCATTTGTTGTCCCATTGCTTTTCCATCCCCTCAAACCATCCAGAGATTTTTTTTTTTTTATCCTGTCTAGCACTCCTTATTCTATGTAACCTTTCAAACCCACATCTTCATGATTTATCACTCATATTTTTTTTGTCTTTTCAACTTTTCCAGAGGGATTGAGCATCTCCATCATTGATTGTTCATGTCCACTGTCCCATTTATTTTATTAGCTACTAAATTTGCCATGGTTTTATATGTTAATAAAGTGTAATTAGCAGCTCTGGGAAGCACAAGGATCGTAATAAGTAATACAGCCACATTTCTGTCTGTGCACATAGCTGCCTTTTGCACTGGGGCTGTGGGTGCCAGTTTGCCACATCTGTGCATTTTTTAGTTTATCAGCTGATTTCTGAGTGTCTCCAGGGCATGGGTGTACCAGGGTCAAGACAGCACTACTCTGCTGACTCCAGCAAAGCCTCTGTGCCTGTGAATTTGACAGCAAGGACATGGTAGTGAAACCCAGTGCAGAGCAGGGAGCCATTGCCTTGCCAAAAATAGCGGATGGTGGGTTACTTCATCTTTAGGAGTCCCATGGAGTGTTTTAAAAGGGAATCCCTTAGACTGCAAATGTGCTGTGCTCCTGCCTGACCTTAGCACCATTTTCCTTCCTCAGCCTCAGTCACTGTCTTTCTATTTGGCTCAAATATCCGCAGACCTCCTTATAAAGGTCAGGTGAATGATGGGGTGTATTTAGAACATGTTGTCTTTCGTATATTACCAGGAAAGCCAGAGATACTCACTTTGAACTCTTGCCACACACAGGAGTACAGCAAAACTGATGAGTCCTTGTGACTATAGTACTTGAGATCACGTTTCTCAAAAATCTCTTAAGAAACTGCCTTACCAAAGTGATTTCTGTCAAATTTTATAGAGTTATTATGCATTTTTGTAATGTTTTTTCGAAGTATTTTGAGGTCATATATTTTCATTGCAGTCATTAATAAGAAAACTCCTGTTTGAAATTTTACTGCTGCTTTGAAAGTGTGGTGCTTTTTCTTCCTAACCCGCAGTAAAACATGAAGGTGTCCAAAGCACTATAGTGAGTTTTGTAATGCAGATATTTCAAAACATGGGAGAAATTTCTTCTAGCTGATCACCTTTAGGTTGTTCAATGTTCAGTTCATTTTAAAATGAATGAATGCGTTGGGTTCTGTGCTCTTGCAATCATATTCTTAGTTCATCTCGTTAGTTAACCTTCAGGGTGTTTTTCGATAGTGAGTCCAGATTTGATAGCAAAAATGTGGGATAAACTTAGGCGTTCTTCTAGAAGTAAAAATTGATAATTAGCACTTGCAGAAAGCTTTTGATGATTGGTTTCTGGAGGTTAATGTTCATAGATACTGGTGCATGAGCCAGTCGCAAAGTCACTGTCAGAGCAAGGAACGCAGCTCTAATCCTTATGATGCTATTTTCTGGCTGTCACTATTTCCACACTCTGTTTTTCTTTCACATTTCTTATGAAAACATGAAAAGAGCATGGTCTTAAGTGGTGATGGATGTAAAGCTGATTGAGACATCAGGATTAGGAAAAAATATAGGACTTGAAAATGCTGATGCAAGATGAGGACTCAACTGAGCAGTCTTCTCTTGGACACTTCTGAGGCAAACAAGTCACTGGGGGCTCATAAAAACTGTTTGTGCTTTTGAAAGGAAAAAAAAAACTCCTGGCGGGCTGTGAAAATGATGTTTGCCTTGAGCCATGCAGCTGCAGAAATGCTTGCTGTAGCTGCCTGCCTGCAGGTTGGTTGCTTACAGTCTTCAGGTTTAAAGAGAGTGACCTAAGCCAATTTAAACCTGCCTGAATGCCAAAAAGGTGCCCTTATTTTTCTCACTGTGGGTTGTACTCATCCACTGCTCCCCTACCTTTGGCTCCAGAGACAGATGACACATGTAAGGATAAACCCAAGGTGAAAATAAAGGCTAGTTCTCAGATCATACTGTCTTCACATGTGCTTGCTTATACAGCTCATGCTCCTCATGGCTTTTCATCTGCTTTAGCAGAGCCAGACTGGATCCTTTTTAGATTTAGCAGCATCTGTGCAATTTTCTGGTTTTATTCTTAGAGGTTAAGGGCTTAATTGATCATCTTTTGGCAGAGCTGCAGTATTTAGGTAAAAAAAATTAGGTATTTAATGATTACATTGCTCTCTTTTCATCCGTGGCATTGTTGGTTTTGCTTCCAGTAATGTTTCAGCTCATACCATGGCCTAGTCGTGAGATCTGTCAACTTTATCTGGATTTACTTTGCGCCTATTAATTTTAGATATATGTTAAATCAGAAATTAGCATCAGCTCATCACCCTCAAGGATTTTTCATTAATGGAAACATGTCTATTTCCTCTATTTAATTGTATGTTGTCAAAGTTAGGTAGAACAGGCTGTCCCTAAAAGTAATAAGGAAGGAACTTACAACTGTCTCATGTATCTCCATATGTTAGCATTTTAAAATATAATGGTAATAGTTCTGTGCTCATAATGATAAGCAGCATCTGTCTGCAAGGTCTATTTTCCAATCCATGATGCTGATCAGTGCAGGAGACTGTAATTTCCTATGCTCCGGTGTGGCTTTATTCCTTCAGGCATTTAATTCCCCTGGCAGTGAAAGCAAATAAACTTGGCATTTCTCATAGGGCCAAGTGAGTAGGTGGCATTCATTGGAAATTATATATCACACTTGGAGAAACATTTTTTTTGCTTCCTACTTAGGAGCTGAGAAGGCAAAATGTAAACACGAGTGATGGTAGGCTAGGCTTTAGTAAACTTTGGTTGGAAGATAGAAGGTTCTTAATCTTACCATAATGATATACCATACAGTAAACCATTATGGCCTTCCAACGACAGCCAGGTCAAATAATTTTTCCTTTTCATCTAGAGCTTCTTTTGCTTAACTTATATGGCCCCTGTGATTGTGGGTGGCTTGTGAGTTTAAAGGTTCAGGAGAATGCAAAGGTGGAAGGAAACAAGTGGGCAAAGCAGATAATGCTGGGCAAAAATTGAGGCTGAATTTCAGTGATAGCAGCACCTGTAACTATTACAGTGAGAAATCAGTCTCAAAAACTAACAAGATCAGAGGATAGGAGCAAAAGCAGCACTAGCTTTTGAGGTCAGGAGCATTGCAAACCACTACCACGCAGATGGCAAGTATGTGGAGGTGCAAAGACTACCTGTACTATTCTGTACTGAAAGTGTACATGTGCACAGTCAGTATTTAAAGGGATTTCTCTTACTGGATACATTTAAGTGTAACTACTGATTTTAGATATTTAGAAATAATTGCCATGTAATGATGAGCATATAGCTGACATTTCCTGACACGTACATGGTATTTTACTTGTCAGAAGTAGTTAAGTAGGGAAGTAATATTCCACTTTATAGCCATGTGGAGAAGGGAAGGAGTCCGAACTGGGTGCTTTTATTGTTTGTCAGTGGCCATAGAGGAAATCTTTACTAAACTGCTAAGAAAACCTGAAACTTCCTGGCTTCTTGCTATTTGCCAAATCACTAAATTGTGCTCTGTTGTTCACTATTTCCCTTAAAAACTGAAGTCTATCAGCTTTCTGATGATAGAAGAGCAGCAGTTGTCCTATGCAATAACAGTAAAAGCAGTAGTAACACTTTGGGATCAGACACTGGTTTTAAGCAGCTCAAACCTAAAACGAGCATAGTCATGACAATGAAACTTTTTTTTTTTTTCCAACCTTTCTATAAAATAAAATTCTTTATGGTAACATTTCATTTATAACCATGTGATGTGTCCAAATCTGAGGTAAAATTGCTGATTTCAAAGGATGAGAGTTGTAGTGAAGTCTCTTCCACCACAGAAGAAGTGAAGAGGTCAGCTGGAGGTTTCCACGTTAGTGTTTTGTTTGGTGAAATGCATGTTGGAAACCTCATCAGAAGCTTGTTTGAATTTTTAGGCACCTAACTACTTAAAAATATATCTGCAGTGGATTTCTTGTTCATGCAAATCCATGTTTATATTTCTCTACCAAGTAAAGTAGTGAAAGGTGTTTCAGTTAGAGAATATGTGCATTTTTTCATTTCCTTTGGAGTTGGTGATGTCATTACCTTTCAGAATAAGTTTGCACGGGAGAGAATGGGTAAGTATCAGTATTTTCCTGAGCTTTATTATGTATCATCCTTTACTCTGATACATAGCGTGGGAAGATCAAGCAGGAAAACACGAACACGGATGTTGACTCATTTTTTTTATTTTTTATTTTTTTCTTCTAGGATTATGATTGCTTTTTTGAATCGAAGGAGAGCAACACTGTCTTCTCCTTTCTTGGACTGAAACCTAGTTTGGCACCTAAGGTCGGTGTAATATGGCAGACTTTTCGTGGAATACTTGAAATATTGAGACTGAACTTTCCTTAAACTGAATGAACTTTGCATCTAGATGCACAGCTACCATGGTAGCTATTCGTGTTAATGAGGTAATTGAAATAGTCACAAAGAGAAGTAAAGCATTTAAAATAAAAGATTTTCACATAACGAAGTTTGAGAAGTATATTTTTGTGTCACATTATCAATGTAAATTGATAGCAACTGGCTTTTTTAACTGGACAGAGATAGTCTTGATCACTGGAATGTCTGGAACTTAAGTCACCATAATGTCATTGTTCTGGCTATATGGCCAACAAAGACAGCACTTATGATTATGCATTATTGTTGTTTTAAATGCTGACTAGATGGAGCAGCCAGGAGTTGCAGAAACTTTTTGGGTAATAATTAAAATGTAAAGAATACAAATTTGCAGAACAGAATACAAATCCAGTAAACATATTTCTGTTGAGGACAGTATAATATATGAGATTTTATTGCCACCTGGAAGCCTGAATAATACCTTCAAATGGCTGTACAGAGCACCTTTGGGCATTAGATTAGAAACATAGGAGAGGATTTTCTTCCCTTTGCTGCTGTAATATAGCTGTGGTTGGTAGTAGTGCTGCTTCAGGCCTGGATGGTAGCTCTTTCGTATATACAGAGTTACACATCTGTCAGGAGTCTATTTCTGGACTGCCTGGAGGAGAGGAGTAGGAGGGAACTTCATCAGGGAACCACAAAAGCAGGTTATTTTGGCAGCATGCCTTGCTTTGGAGCTTGAAGAGTTAGTCCTAGGAAAAATATGTTCTACTGCAATCACAAATAGCAGCTTGTATGCAGTTATATTCCTGGGAAAGAGCCTGCTACAAACCTGGAGGATTGTCATTACAAGCTTGGCTAGAACACACTATCAGTCCAATATTGTTTCAGAGGAATGTGTCCTTAGCTGTTTTGTGGACCAGGGGTAGGAACATCCTATTGTGAGAGTTACAGACACAGAAAATGAATATGTATTCATCGCGTTAATAATCTTTTTTTCACACTCTCTTTTCTTTTAAATAGGAGTCATAACCCCAGAAAACCTCTCTGAAGTATCAACAACTGCATCTTCTGGATGAATGACCTTGTTCTTTAGCACATGACAGCTTCACTTATGGATCACTGTGATAGAGCAAACGTATCCTTACTAGTAGTCTGCTTGCTATAAGATGGTGCTCTCCCACCAGTGTGGAGTTAATAAGATGTATATGAAATAGAATTAAGGCTGGGCTACGCATCTTCCTTTTTAAAAATACTCATTGATGGTAGCACTTCTATCTTTGCATTGCTTTTGCAACTAGCACTGATATTCTAATAGACACATAGGTTTAAAGATAAGAAGTGGAAGTGCAGGGCTTCTGTCATTCATGAATAAATTCATACAGACAGGTTCCTTATGTTTTTAATTCTACCAACTACTGTTTCTGAAATTACCTCATCAGCACAGTTAAAATGCTGGTGGTTATTAGAATGTTTGTGCTAACTACTATCCAGAAACAAAAAAACTGTTGATCTTAACATCTTAAGATCTCAGTTCAAGCCAATAACTGCTGTATTTTTATTCTACATTTATTTATTATTATGTTTATGCTAGATCATTTTTATTGCAAGAAACATGAGTTACTGACCTTTGTCATGTAAACTTGATTTGCCTCATGATACCGGTTCTTTAAAAACAATTGTTATCATGAACGGGGTGCCAAAGCAAAATATCTTGACATGGTTCCTTTTCCAAATGAGTGTGAAATGCATGTGAAATCATGTGATGAAACTGTACTGGTTAGTTCAAAAGAAGAGGTCTCATAGCTAAAGATTACATCGTTATCTGTTTACCAAGAAAGATTAAACACCCAAAATTGGACAGTTGGACTGTCTAAAAATGAAATTTTGCCAAAACTTTGAATTGACCTCCACCATTAGCCACATAAGAGTCAGAGAGATACTTTTGGAGAGAGCATTCAGTCCCCTATATTGGTAAACACTCTGCCACTGCCCATCAGCATACCTAACTCGCCAAGCTGTTGTCCTACCTATGTCCCCATGTATGGAATGGTGGAGATGCCTCAAAGACAGTGAGAAAACTGAGCTTGTACTTTGCTGGATGAGGCCATGACAGTCAACTCAACTGAGGAACAGGAGCCAGGTGGAGATTATTTCAGTAGAACTGTTAATGACAAACATAGCAGATGCAAGGCCCGTGACTTGCCAATAACCATTACAAAACGTGTTCTGGAAAGAAGTCAAATTGCATTCTGTGTTTTGAATCAAGTCTGGCTGTTAAAATAAGAGCTATGCTGCAAACTGTCTGACTCTTAAATGACTTCATAATGACTGGATAGTGCTACTCAAATACACGTCCTCACGTCTTTGCATAAATGAAGGACAACCAATCATGTGGGAAAGCCTTTTTACAATCACAGAATCTCTGAAGCCCAGCTTCTTCTAAAAGGTGTCAGAAATGAACCCTGTCTGTGTAACAAATCTCATGTTCTATAAAAGTCAATAAACATGCCGTCCTATGTGAGTTAGTTGGAAAGGACAACCAGCGATCATCTGGTCCAGCTTTCTATAAACCAGGACTCACACCAACACTAGCTCAGGTCAGATGTGGACTTGTTTAGCAGTGTTAAAAATGTCCAGAGATGGAGGTCTCATAACTGTCTATTTAAGCAGTGCTGCAGTAATCTCCTACCATCCAGCCTGTTGTCCCAGGTAGTAACTTGCAGCTATCTTTTCCAGCTCTCACAGGAAGAGTTTGGCACCACCATTTTGTGACCCAAGATAGCAGGATACCATTAGATTGCCTCTTAGTCTTCTTGCTAGACTAAACAAATGCAGCTTTGTTAAACTCTCTTCATAGACTCTGTGTTTCAGGTCCCTGACTGCTTTGGTTTGGTGGAAGGCTACTCTCTCCAGTTTCTTCTACTGGAGAAAAGATGGATAAAATGTTTCAGAAGTAGCACTCATCAGTACCAAGTAGTGCATTGCTGGCCTATGCCCAACCTGATTTTCACCAAATACCGCAGTCACCACCTCGAGGTGGTCACTTTTTTTCTTTTGTTCTTTTCAAACTTCAGGAGGTTCCTGTTAGCCCAGTCATCATGGCTATTGAAATCCCCCTGGACTGAAGCTCTGCCAGCTGCTTTCAGCCACTCAAGTTCTATGTTGTTCGCAGTTTTACTGAGGGTACATACTAGATATTTCTCCAAGTCCCTGCCAAAGATGCTGAATGATAGAACATTAGCCTCTCAGATTTTGGACAAGAGCCTACTCAAGACTATAGAGGTATGATGTGAGAAATGTTCATGACTACCAGTTTCTGGAGTAAAGAACTGGTTACCTTCCTTTTGGTGTTGCCTCAGCTACAAGCTGCTTACATCTCTGTGACTTTTCCCTTTAGTACAAAGACAAGAAAGCTTTATAAAAGGAGATGTTAAGCTTTAAAATGATATCCATCCATAAATCTTTGGACCCTCTTTGGTCCCTCTTTAGACCCTTGGGTATCTCTTCAGCTCAGCTAGGGGAGCTAGATGGAGCAAGAGCACGCATGGATTTCGTGTCCATGGTGGTATTTACCAGACAAAGTCTTGGTTAGAGCATCTTCTCTAGAGGACCCCTTAATGGGGGTTGATAACATTCATATGTATGTATGTGTGTATACAAGTATATGTATATGTATTTTTAGGATTTATGTTGTATGTAGTAAGTTATTATTTCACTCTTGTCACCAATCCCATATTTTCATGAGACTTGACCTTTAGTATAAGAAGGGAATGTGACACGAGATAGAGCTGTACATTAACAAGTTCTATGTAATTATTTTTTTTAAGTTTAAGATTCTTTAACTTAGAAAAAGAATACAGATATAAATTGAGATAATTACACAGTTAATTACAGAGAAGCCATCCTGGATTTATCATGTACTTGATATATTGTAAACTTAGAAAACTGCCTGAAGTCCCACTTTTGAAAAATTGACACAAGTGAGTAAATCCACTTGAATAATCCCAGGGGAAATCCCTGGCTGCCTGTTGCAAAAGGCAAAATCTCACTGAATTCTCCAGGGATGAAATTAGTTTTACAGAATTCTTCTTGAACACTACTAACTATAGAATAGAAATCTCCAGCTCAATGGAGAGCAAGTTCTGTCACAGCCAAAAGGTGAAAGTAGCTTATTTCAGAGCATTCCTGTGGGTGTAATCAGTTGTATGGTGGGCAACACTAGCTCCAAAGATATCCTGCTTGTTTGCATGGATTGGTGGTGTAAGTCCCTTGGAATGTTTGCTTTTGAATTACAAGCAGCTAGCTAAAAGCCAGAAAGTATATATGTTGCTTGAATGTGAATTTTGTCTGTTGTGCAACAGCCTTATTTTTGTAATTAAAGCAAGTAGAGTTCTAGTTTGTTACACAAGATGATCTGGAATTTTTTAAACCAGTTTTGTAATAATGAGATGTAACTATTGGATAATGGAAAAGTTCTGTGGAAATGAGCCGTTTATTGAAAGAAATAGAAAATCCCTAATTTTGTTAAAAATATTTTGCATATAAAGGTGATCCCAATTTTTAGCTAATATTTGTAATTACCCCACTTTTTAAAGGAGAGAGTAGTGTGAGCTAAACTTCAAATATTTATACCTAGGTGAAGTTGTTTGTGGGCCTATGTGCGTGCACACGTTCACTGTATCAGTGGCTTTATAGAGATGTTTTTGCTTGTGCCACACACTGCTGGATAGTGCCTTGCCAGAGAGGGGGCTGTTACTGTAGGGTCTTCTCAGATGTGCTCAGCTTTCAATTCACAAATGGGTAGTTTCTATTATCTCTATTTTTTTAAATAAATCACTATGTTGATTTTGTGGCCTGAGTCAAGAGACACGTGCATTGGCTGCTTAGAATCAAACCTTCCAAGGAAGTGGATGTGGAATAAAGCCCCTAAATCTATCTCTATGCTTTAAAGTAACTCTCTTATGGAAGCATTGAGCAGCCCAAGTGTTATCACTAAAATGGAAAGAGGCTGCCAGCTCTTTGTGGGTGTCTTTGTTGTCCCTCCCAGTTCCTCCACCCCAGTCAGGCCTTTCATTTAGGGAGTCCAGTTCTTGTTGGAATCCCACGATAGCAAAGTGGGAGCCTGAGACTTTAGGCAGTGACTTGAGAACTGCCTTCACAGGAGCACAAGACGGGGATCTTCACCAGGTAATGCCAAATCCTATCAGTTTTAAGCAACTTCCCCACTGGTTTCTCTAGAGCTTGGTGTGCGCAGTGCAGGGAAGTGTAAGCACGAGCTGCTTGCCTCTTCACCCTGAGGAATTTGGGAGGGGAAATGGAGAGCTGCTTCTTGAGGTCATTCCTTCAGCCAGGGCAGATTCACCTCATTCCTTTCATCCTGTTCTTTGCCTCATCCTCATGTGCTTCATCCCATCCTGCGCAGACCTGTGTGCAAAGCTCCTGCTCCCCACCTCTTGTAACACTGCAAGAGCAGAGCTGGTGCTCGCCTCGACGCGGCCTCGGTGTTCTGTAGCTCGGTGCGGGAGGGAACATGTTGCATCCTAGACTGTGTACACGTGGAGTTTGAAATTATGTATTAAAACTGTGCTCGTCTAATAAAAAAAATGTAATTCGGAAAAGGTGTTTGGACTGTGTTGTGTGTGCCAATGAAAATCACGGTGAAACGCCGCTCTTTGTCCTTGCTGCGGCTCCCTCTGGTGACAGCCCGGTGCTGTGGCTTGGGATAATTGATAGGTACTATGGAAACGAGGGGTGGCTTGGGCCAGCAGTTCTACTGGGAGTGCATGCAGTCCTCTCTATGCCACAGTGCCTGCAAGAGATAGGGCTGAAGGCTTGTTTTCTTTTTGCTGCTCTTAATTTGTGTGCTAATGAGAAGAGGAGAGAAGAATGTAGTTTGTGAAGAGGCAGAGGTGAATGATGTACTGATTTTGGCTGTAGGAACTAATATAGCTCATTTACTTTTAAGTATGATATGAGCAGCATACTAATATGTTCGTATATACAATTTTTATCATTTAATTATACACTTTCTAATTAAAATTACATCTGAAGAGGATATAACTTTATGATGGAATCATAAGATCTTTTGAATTGGAAGGGACCCTTAAAGGTCATCTAGTCCATCTCCTCTGCAATTAACAGGGACACCTACAGCTAGATCAGGTTGCTCAGAGTCCCATCCAACCTGACCTTGGCTGTCTCCAGGGATTCCCCATCCACCACCTCTCTGGGCAACCTGTGCCGATGCCTCACCACCTTCATGATAAAAGACTTCTTCCTTATATCCAATCTAAATCTTCCCACCTATAAGTCTGAAACCGTTTCCCCCCTGTCCTATCAGTACTTTCTGCCTCAGCTTCCTTTTTGAATATACCCCCAGTGCCCTCTCTTTACCCACTGCAAGTATCTCTGCTTGGATGGGCATTGCAGAGAATGCACAGCTCTTTCTGTGTGTGGGGGAAACCCAGACTCACACAGCCTGAGATGTGAAACAAGTCTGGCAGAACCAACCTGCTGGTGTGCACTTGTCATGAAGAGATTTAAAGAGCGGTGGTGGCAGCAGGAGAAGCCTTCAGAGTTATTTTTGGCACCCAGATGGCACAGCAAATCTGCTCGGGGAGCCAGTGCAGGCAGGCTTGGAGGCTGCTTGGAAGTGATGGGACTTTCCCAGTGACTTATCCCTGGTTCCTTCCTATGCTGAAGGCTCTTAGGTGCCCCTTGGGGTCTACTGTCTCCAGTGCTGTGACCAATTGGTATGGGCTGGACATTATAATCATAGAATCATAGAATCACATAGAGACTAAATGGAGGTGGAGGAGGCTGAGGTGGTGCCAGGGCCTCTGGGCAGTGGCAGTGTCTCATCCTGCAGTGGGCTGCTGGCACCACTGGTGCCTGGGGGAAATTAGATCCCTGGGATGAGGAGTTCTTCTTTGTACAACAGTAGCACCACAAAGCACTTCTCAGCGGGTGCTTTAATTATTGCAGCAAGCAGAATTCATAATTGAGAGATGAAACAAAGACAGAGACGGTGTTGGTATTTTCTTTCAGTATTTGGCAGAAGCCTTGTCACTTAGCAGTTTCTCATTTTAGCACTGCCTGAGCTAATGCTCCAGTTTAGCATATTTCCAGGGCATGTTGTGTGGGCAGATGAAAGAGCTGCACTTGCTAAATACATGAATTAAACATTCTCTTGACACACTTTAACCTTTGATTAATTCAAGGTGTCAGAAAAATCGATAGACAAGGATGTGTTCCTTGAACTTACACCACCTGCAGGGCTAAAACGAAGATCTTGGGAAGACCTGAAATATGCAGCAGTCTTTTAAAAACCCCTTCTGCTCTCCCCAGGCATGTACCAAACCTGTGACTCTCACAGCAGCCAAGTGCTGTCAGCTGAGGCTGTGAGGAGCTCAGCCCCTTCCTGCTCCTTGGCCATCTCTCCTTCATTTCCTGTCCGCCTGCCCGTCAGGCCAAAATCACCATTTTCTTTTCTTGCTCTTGCTGTATTTGCTCTAACATCTCTTGTCATGTCTGAATCTCATAAGTGGGCTTACAGCACGTTTATTGGTCTGTTGTCCTGTCTTTTCCTTGTTTCGCTCTCGGTCCTGGCTTCAAACGGCCTCTGTGTGGTGTTCAGGCCCTTTTGCCACCCTGCATGCCCATCTCCCCACCTGGTGTCACCAGCTGGGAGGCGATGAAGCAGGCGAGATGCTGTGGGATATCTGGTAGGCAGAAATCAGACCAAACAGTGGCTACTTCAGTTTTTTTTTCCCCCAACTTATGAACTGGTGAGGATTTTGATCACAGTAACTTTTCAGATTCTGCTTTGCCATTAAGAACTGCTCAACGCTTCATCATCCTCTCACAAGTGAGCGGTCACCCACAGAAAAACCAGTTTGGTGCTCACATTGCCTTTAAGCATCTCACCTAAAATGCTGATGTTACAATTTTTGGCCTGTGAGACACCAGCACTGCTACTTCTTCCAGAGATCTGCAGCAGGCTCAGTGTCCTCTCCTAGGCAAGGATTTAAAGTCTGAGGCTAGCCAAACCAACTTTGCACCAGTGGACATTTTCTAATTGCATCCTTTAGGACCCCAAAGCCTAAGGGCTTCACCTGACTGGCTGATGGACACTGAACTCCAGGAGAGTGTGCGTGCGCTTGCTTGGCACCACGGTGTCAGCAGGTGGCTGCAGGGCAAGCTGAAAAGGTAATTCTGTCTCAGGCAGCAGCCAGGAGTGCTGTGAGATCCTGTCATCACTCCTTTGTTTGGCATATTTTACGCTTGCCTATAAAATGTCTGTAACAGTTAAGAGAATATATTGCTGAAGCCTCTGTTAATGGAAGCTAAGTGAGCTTTTCAAATGAAAGAAAATAAGTAGGGAGGCTCCTGGGAAATTAATTTTAATTTTAGAGATGTATTTTCACAGTAGGCTCCTCATCACAGCACACCTAAGATGAAGACAGAAGTTTTTATAGCCAGGCCACCTCTTCATGTCTTTATCCTACATTTTGCAGATGTGGGAAACAATACAAGAGTTGAAAGCAGCACTTCATACAATTTACAGAAAGCTTTGGTGTCTCATTTTAACTCTTTGCAGCTCTTTGGAGTGGGAGGGCTGGTTTTGCACCAGGAGATGATTGGTAGTCTTGCCAAGACAAGGAGACACATCTCTATTCAGGGTGGGGGAACACGAGCACAGCAGCTCTTCAGATCATGCCAAGTTGCACCCACTGGGGGCAGTTCACTGGAGTCAGTGGATTATCCCACGCCTTTCTTTTTTCTAGCACTCAGGAACAAGGTGTCCTCATAAGAGAGTGTGAGTAGAATAGCAAAAGGATGAGTAAACCATTTTGCAGAAAGCTAATAAAATTTTTAGAGCAATTATAATTGAACTCCTGACAGAGCTCTTCACTGCCAAAAAAGATCATGTGTGAGAGGCCTCGCATCAGCACACAGACGTGGGGAACACCTTGAGAATCTCAGTGTGGCTGTTGTCAGACAGCAGTTTAGGCTGAGATTAGTGTTTCTGTTAGATGCATCAGGCTAAAATTCTATAGTTTGACACAGATTCAAACCATTATAATAGCACAATTTTCAAATATTTAAATATTTGCCACTTCCCTTCAACATTAATGGTGCAATCAAGATCATAGCAGATCATAGCAGTGAAGTTCCCAAAATTTGATTCCTAAAGCAGAACCTAAAACATACGTAATGAACACTTGCCTCTGCAGAGAGCTGAATCCTTACGTGACTTGCTTCCAACAAAGAACTAACCTGACTTCACATACCAAAGAAGAGCAGAACATCCTTGAAATATTCTTGATGGAAAGACAGGAGAACAAGAGAAAAGAACAATGCCATCATTCCTTAAACAGTTGTTTTTTATAGTGTTTAATGGACAGCAAGCAGCATCTGCTGCTGACTCTGTGTGGTTCAACTAAAAGAGGCCGCAACCCTCTGGAGTTTACAAATGCTTTGTAGGAACTGAAACAGTCTAGCTGACATCTGCTTTTACAGCAGATTTCCCATAGCATCCAGCCGTTCCAGTTTATTCATAATCAAATGACATCAGACACATATGCCTTAAAAGTGGAAGCAAGCCTTCCTGAGCAGCACCCATAGCTGCATGATCTTTAGTTAATTTTCAAAGCAGTGGGACCATCCTTTCAAAATGACCTTTAATTAATCTCCCTTTTCTAACTACCTCTATAAATACTGCCATTGTCTGTGTCTTGTTACCACAGTGAATTAGTGAACTAGAAGCAATACAGAATGACCTTCTTTTGCATGAGATTGCTGGGGACGGAGCTGCCTCTCCACAGTGCATCAGTGGCAACAGGAAGGAGCAGGAGAGGCAAGCAGAAATAACACCAATACTAAAAAAATCTGACCTGGGCAGAGCTGGAATTTCACCTGGTGGGAAGGAAGAACAAACATATAGAACAAGTGTTCCTTCCCAGTGACCAACTCCCTTCATTAAATGTTTTAAAAATGATGATGCATAGTAATAAAGTTTCTCCCTAAGAGCAGTCAAAGTTCTTCCCGCCCATTCCTGGGAAATGAAATATCACTGCCTTCTTTTTTTTCTCAGTTTAGCTTTGCTTCCAAGGAAGCCCAATTTCACCTACATTTCTCTCTACTCTCCCATTGGCTATCCTGGTAACAATCTAATATTTTCAGCTTCACATACTGCTGGTCTCAAATTTGCTGTCAGTGGCACACCCCTCTGAGAAGGTCATTGCTGATCTGCAGGGATGAAGGAGGGCACCCAAGGCTTTTCTCCTACTGAAATTGCTATAATAAATTATTTACAGCCTCAAAAAAAAAAATAACTGCAAATAGAATATACCTTTCTCAGATATTATAAAGGGAAATTGTATTGCTCCCATCAGATGGCAAGTAATACGGAAAAACGTTTCACTTTTTACTACTTCCTTTAGTCAAACTCAGTCAAGATGATGCATCTGCAGAATTGGGATGGTATCCCACTCACATATGCAAGGCAACAATTTGTGATGGAGAAGCTAAGGAGGAGCAGGATGTGCTGTGAGCACAAGAATGGAGAACATAGTACTAGATGATATTTGACTAGTTTGCATACGAAGAAAAAACATGCTTGAATTTAACTGGAACCAACCAGAGGCATCGAGGCCAAAGTAGCAAGTTATTTCTCAGAAAGCATACAATACAAGCAATGTGAAACCAGACGGGGGAATTCAGAAGCTTTTCTGAGGAGTAAAGACTTACAAGAACAGCCTAGGAAACCAAATCTTTAAGGCCATATAATGCTGAAATTGCATAGGTAATAGTATAAGAAGTATTGGATTTAAAAAGAGTATAGCAAAATAAGGGTAAAATGTTTGTATTTTTAGGAGGCTGAGTGAAGAAAGGGAATTAAAGTTATAAGAACACGCTGAGAGAGCTGGAGCTATTCATCCTGGAGAAGAGAAGGCACCAGAGAGACCTGCAAGCGGCCTTTCAGTATCTTAAAGGGGGCTTAAGAAAGAAGGGGACAGACTCTTCAGCAGGGTCTGACATGATAGGACAAAGGGAAATGGTTTCAAATTAAAGAGGGGAGATTTAAACTGAATATTAGGGAAAATTATTTTTACAGTAAATGTGGTGAGGCACTGGGACAAGCTGACCAGAGAGGTGGTGCATGCTCCATCCTTGAATACACTCAAGGTCAGGCTGAGCAGAGCTCTGAGCAACCTGATCTAGCTGTAAGTGTCCCTGTTCATTGCAGGGCATTTGGGCTAGATGGCATTTAAATGTTTCTTCCAACTCAAATGATTCTATGGTTCTAAATCAGTTATAGAACAAAAGGCAGGAAAGTTCATGGTGGGAATGTGGACATATACGTGAAGAACTGATGCTGATGGGCACATTCAATGCCTTTTGGGGCACTGGAGGAGAATGCTGGCTGAGCTGCTGGACTTTCCATCAGGTATGTTTGAGAGACTTGTGTGGAAAGTGGAACTGCGCAGCAGTGTGATGTGAAAGGCAGAGCAGGGATTCAGCGGTCATTGTGTTTAATGAGCAAGTATGAAAGTGATTAAACTGTAATTCAAAAATTACCACTGTACCACTGTAAAGAATGATAGAAGTGTGAATCAGTGAAAGTGCTCTGCTCTTATTTAATTAGTTGATTGATCGGGTAATTGGTTTATTAGATTATTAGTACTGTGATGGTTAGTCAATAAGTGTTACAGTCTCTCAAAAACGTCTCTCCCAAACCTGCAAAATAGCTGGGAGAGCTGGCCCTTGAGGCAGTGGTAAGCCAGCCAGCCCAGTGTTTGTAAAGTATCCCTGCAAAAAAACATACCAGTTAGCAATAAGGACAAGCTATCTATTTCTTTATTTCAAAGCAGAAACAGTTATGCACCAGCAGGGTGAAGGCAGTCAGTTTCTATCAGATGAGAGGGGAGTACAAACTTTAAACAAAGCTGAGAACAGGGAGCCCAGAGCCACTGAGGGGAAGCAGGTGAGTCTGGACAAACTGGAGTGGAAGTGGCTGAGGTATTATCTGCCACAGAGTAACAGCTTCCCACTGGAGCTTTCAGTCTCACAGATAGGTAAATAAAATCGTAGGCAGTCACTGCAGAATCATAGTGCTATCACCCATTCTAAAAAGAAAAAAAAAATAATCTGAAAAAAAATCTCTCATTAAAAAAAAAAAAAAGAGTTTCAAAGATCCTTCTTGTTGCTGAAAAAAACCATCTTGTCATTTAACACAGTCTTCTTAATGCATAGACAGTTAAAGTGAAATGTTTGTTGACAGACACATAGTTATTTTGGGTTTTTCTCTTTACCATGAATGATGGTGAAACACAAATGCATTTAGAAAGCGTCAAAGTAGCATCCATTATTTATGAGCTGGCTGGTAAACAAATAACAAGGCATGTTCCTTGTTTACCAGCTGTTCTGGCAGATAACGGTTTGACACTCAACATCATCTGATCAACAGCATGAATGTCTCTGTAGTTTGGCACATCAACCTGGATCTGGGAGTGCAAAATGCTGCAAGGCTCTCATTGGGTTAAGCAATCAGAAACTCTCCAAGCTTGCCCATAATCTGCTTACCGAGTAAGCTGGTCTGGAATCAGGCAGAAGAGTTCCTGCTGACCTTGCCAAGAGGGTCATTTCAGTCCACACACAAGTTTAGGAGAGTCTGTGCAAATGTGGCAAGCTGGCCCCGCTCAGAACAGCTACCAGTGCATCAGTCAGAGATGTGTTGTTCTCTGGCTTGCATAAGCATTTAGGAGAAATGTGTGTGTGATCACAGAATCACAGAATTGTAGAGGTTAGAAAGGATCCTTGGAGATCATCATGACCAGCCCCTCTGCTGAAGAAGGTATCTCCCTGCTAAAGCAAGTCATGTTGTTAACTTGAGGAGACAAAATTGGGTAACAAATCAACACAAAATCTCCTGTGCACTGTATTACATTCAGATTTTTTAAATACATGTAAACATATGATCCAATTCAAGGGGGCTGATTATAACTTGTTAGCTAGTTATATTTTCAAACCAGTTAGGTTAGGGTGTATAATGGTTCTTGAAAATTCATTGTGATATGAAATTATTACATCAGTGTTCAAGTTATTTACTGCAAATCTGACACTATTTGATCTTTTATTTTAAGTATTTGTTTATACCTCAGATGTGTTAGCTATAGGAACCAGAGACCTGGTTTTTCACTTCCTATTCCATGGAGGAAGTTGCCTTCAATCCCAGGGGTTCTTGAAGGCCAGTTTTACGAATAAAGCTCAAGTAAGAAAGAGAAGTCACTGAGTGCCTCATCTTCTTTCATCACCTTCTCAGTGACTGAGGTGAGGCTGACCAGCCTACAGGTCCCTGGATGCTCATTCTTGCTCTTCTTGAGGACAGGAGTGGTATTTGTTCTCTTCCAATCCTCTGAAAACTCAATCATTTCTGTGGTCTTCCAAGGATATTCAAGAGTGGCATTGCTCTGATATTGGCCAGTGTCCTCAGCACATGCAGGTACATCCCACCTGTCCCACGGACCTGTATTTGCTCAGTCTGTTGACATATTCATTAGCCTGATCATCCTCCATGGAGGGGAAGCCTTGCTCCAGACTTTTGAGGATGTAGGGCTCCTAGAGGCTGGTTTTACCAGTAAAGACAAAGGAAATAAGGCACTGAACTCGGCTTTTTGCATGCCCTTTGTCTCATTCATCAGCATGGCATCACTTCTGCTGCTAATACACTTTAAAAAGCCATTTATAGCTATTGTTGATCTTCAAATACTTTACTGGATCCAGCCCTGGAGGGGTTAAATTGGTCAGATCTCTTTCCATCTGAGCTATATTCCCACAGAGACTTCCCACATTAAATGTTATCAATCTTCTTTTTTTTTTTTTTTTCCAGTAATTCTGTATGATTTTCTATAATCATTTTTCTGTTACTGACATAGATTTGTTTTAAATTGACAACATACTGTTGGCAGATAGTTGTATGTGACTGTTTGGGATGATTTCTTACTCGTCTGGAAGAATTTGCAAAAGAAGCAAGCTGTTACAGTTTTAAGGGTTTCCTGTTCATGTTATCCTTTAGGCCTAATGTGTTGGGGAAGAGAGAGAAGTTGAAAGTTAGAATTTCTTCCTTCACGTGTACCTTCATTTTTGTAAAGTTGATCAAAACGGATTAGAAACACTCAGCAGAAATATTTCCCTACTTGAAATCATTTCTGTTTTCTGGCTCTGAAATGTTTTGTTCGTCTGTTCTTGTTTGGTTTATTTATTTGTTTTCTTGTTTTTCTTCCAATGAAAATGTAAAAATATTTATACACTTACACTTATCTCTATTATGATTTTTCTCCGGAGGCACAAATTATTACAGAGACACACATTTCATTCTAATGGGACAAGAGTAGACTGAAACCCTCAGATCCATCTGTGGCCCTGTGTTGCTTGGACTGTGCCTTGATGGCCCTCACACTGCCGTCGCTCTTGAAGGGCCTTTCACAGTTTTTTGCCATCTCACAGGAATTCTTTCAAGATGCATTTCTTTTTGCTGTGATGTTTGCTTGAAAAATTCCCATCCGAAGGCCTTCGGCTGAGGCCGCTTGCCCACCTTACTGGCTTCTCCATCCAGCCATCAGTCACTACAGTTTGCTGCCACTTGCATAGTGTTGCTACATGGTTTTTTTTAGCTCTCCCTCATCTCCTGTTTACAGCGAACAGTGAACAACGGCAGAACCAGGGAAAGAATGTGATCTGAATAAGAGGAACATGATTCTATGAATACTGGCCAAGACAGGTGGCTTTGGGTCTGAGGAGGACTGACAATTCAGTACTGTATGAAGCCACTCTACTATGAAATGAGGATTTTGGTGGTCGGGGATTGGTGGTTTGGTGGTCAGAGAGGATCAGAGGCTTCTCCAGAGTTTGATGAAGTAGCCACAGACCTTATGAAATTCTGAAGGATTGTGGAAGGAAGAAAATAACGTTCTTGTGAAATGAAGTCATATTCTATTTCTCATCTTACACATAAATGAGAAATGAGAAACCAGCACGTGTGGGAAGTGGAGAATGAGGACAGATTTCCATATGGTGGGAGCCAGGAATTATTGAATTTCTGTTTGTTTTTAAGCTGGATTTGGCAAAGATTTGTGCAAGATTTATTCACGGTTTTACAGGAATTATAACTCCATTCCCAATTTAAAAACATTGCTGTGCCTCATCCATTCACCTCTGGAAAAAGATTGAATTATCTGTGCTCATAGCAAACTTCATCTCTTGTGTCTCTACCACCTTGCCCAGACATTAACACAGAGCTCCTTAAAAGTCCCTTTGGGGAAAACCTGTACTTACTCCAGCAAAGAGGTTAAAAACATCTCAGTGTGCAGGGGCAGACACCTGCTGTGATTCCTGATATTGCAACAGACCTCTGGCCATTCTGAAATTGTGTTCTTTTTGTTGGGCTCTATTCTATCAGCATTTTCACAACAGAAATACTGAAAGCTTTTAAGAAGCCAAGTAAACCAGACTGCCTTTCTTGCTGCCATGGATGCATTCCTTTTTTAAAAGTGGGTTTTCTTCTGAAGAATCCTCACTTCTCTGAAAGAAGACTTCAGTTTTTCTGAAGTTTGTGCTATTCTGGCTTGACAGGACAGATTGGCCTCGGCTTGGTTGCCCATAAAGTTATGTTTGGTGTGTCAGGATGCTCCAGGCATCTACCTGCCTGGGTTCTGAGCCACTGCCAACAGCACCACACGACATCTCAGACATCCTGTGATACCTTGAACAACACAAGACATGACTATGTGGGTAAACATATGGTACTACCTTCATCATTTCTGGGACGCTGGCTGATGGCCTGTGATCCTTTGAACTTTCTCTGGTGAGAGGCTGGAGAAGGAAAAGGCATTGCAGATGTGTACTCCATGTAGCTCTCTGAGGGTTTGCACATAGATTTTTTCTTGAAACAAACAAACAAAAAAAAATGATGATGGGAATATCTGATTTTATCAGCTATATACAGACTCTGAGTTCATTTAAGATTCACACTTGAGAAGCATATGGATTCATTCCTTTTAATCACTGATTTTTTACTAACTCTACATGTTCTGATATTCTATGTCTTGACATGGTAAATACGCCTTTGCTTGCAGACAGCCTGCACAATTAGTCCTAAATATCCACTGGGAAGAAAGTGTTATATGTGCATAGGTCTAGTTAATTTGAATTCTGCTAACAGCTTCATTTCAATTTATTTTTTTCTGCAGTTAATGACCAAAGCTACACTGATGACTACTTTTAATATATTTTCTCCAGTAACGTTTGTGTTTTCACTACATTTCTAGCTCTTATGAGGCTACTTATCAAATTCATATTTCCAGTTTGATTTTACAAATCTTGGCCCATGTGAACCTCATGAAGTTCAACAAGGCCAAGTAAAAAGTGCTGCATCTTGACGTGGGGCAATCTCAAATATCAGTTTGGGCTGGGGGATGAATGAATGGAAACTAGACACAAAGGAGCTGGGGATATTAGTGGTTGAAAAATTGAAGGTGAGTCAATAGTGAGATCTTGCAGCCCAGAAAGCCAACCATATCCTGGCCTGCACTATAGCCAGTAGGTCAAGGGAGATGATTCTAACCCTCTGCTCTTGTGAGACCCCACCTAAAGTACAGCAGTCAGTTCTTGGACCCCCAGAACAACAAAATTGTGGAGCAAGAAAAAAAAGAAAACAAGTAAAATTGTTCAGGCAGCCAGGCCTGCTCCTTCACTCCCAGACTGAAGTGAAAAAAAAGGTGTTAAAAACCTGGCTTCTGGGAAACTCCCAAAAGTGAGTGTTGTTGATTGCATTTGCAAATGGAGAATATTGCACATTTTTTTCAAAACATGAGCTTCTGGACTAGATAAGTGCAATTAGATGTACATTTTTTAAAGAATAAAAGAATGTTTATTTCAAGTTCTAAATTAAATGAACTTTAAGAACAGAAGTGATTTTTCCATATCAAGATACTACTAATAGTACAGTGTGGATGACTTATTACTTCAAAGCTGTTATAGGATAATCAATTTGGATATTTTTAGACAATGAAGAAATTTTTTTAGTCCTGCCCAATTTGTTCAGTCTGAATGGAAATTCTCATAATTTAATAAAAAATGTAAAATAGTGAAAATTACATATGTGATTTACATCCTAAGCTCTCATTTTTAGGAGAATTTTGACACTCAAAACTGAGTGGTAAATTGAAGTTGATTGTGAAATGTTTTGTCAGAGGGGATTGGCCAAGGGCATCCACTGCACTAGGAGAAGCATGAAGTCAGATTCCTGAACTACCTATTTTAAAAAATCACAGCAAAAATTTAAATCACTGGGCACAGAAGAGCAGAAATATTATCTAATAAGAGTTCATATTAAGTCTACCCACGTCTTTTTCCTAATCCTCTGTCTCCCTTCTCTTATTTGATCTCCACAACTATTGTTGCAATGTAAAAAGCATACCCTGCTTTAATAGGGCTTAGGTACATAATTCCTTCTCTTCGGATGGTAACGGCCATGTGAGTATGAGAATGGTGAATTCAGCCCCTGGACAGCATGGGAAGATATTTCATGATTAATGCAGCATGAGAGCCATGTTTAAGAATTATGCATCACTATTATTCACAATTTAAATTTGACCACAAAGGTTAAATGAGTGGCCTGCACTCTATGTGGAGATGAAATCTGGCTGTGGCCCAGGCAGCACAGCGTGGGCTGATCTCTAGGACTGATCTGTGCCTCTGAAAATTGCTACTTTGAGTCTTTTGCAAGGACAATATGGTAACTTCTAGCTCAGTCCTGTCTCTTGTGCCTGAGTGCCACAGATACCTAAATGACCAAGTATCAGCTCTGAGATGGCTAAAATTAGTGGTATATTTTGTACTTTTGATTTTCAGTGATGTACTCAGATTTACTGTAGCTAGTGAGGATTAAGAATGTACAGATACAAACATGTTCTCCCTGGAGACCATTTAACCCACCCACTAGCATACCTGAAGCATCCTCAACGGAAGTCTCAGTGACCTAAAAGCTTCCTTGGTGGAAACCCCTCCTGCTCCCTGGGTGACCCATGCTAGGGCTTCATCACCCTCATGGCTGGAGTGCTCCTTCTGATCTTTCAGTTGCAGCTTCCCAGCTCTCTGTGGCTAAGGCTCATGCTCTTCGTCTTTGTCACTGTAAACACGAGAATGGATAATTCCCTTTCTCTTTTTGATAGACTTTTAGACATTCCTTACTCTGTCCTTCTGCACTCATCTTCTCTGCGTAGCAGTTGCAGACCTGCGGACTTGCTGTTCATTCTTTTCTCCTCTTCTGAGAGAGGCTTCTCTCAAAGTCTTCTCCATTTTCCAAGTGCATTCATCTTTTATAATTACAGCTTTGAAATCCTAAATCTAGTTGTCATTTACAGTTCCTTCTATCTTCCATTTTCTGGCAAGTAACTCACAAAGTAGCTTCTCAGAAGGAGTCTACGCCATACTTCTAATCCATTTTGCATTATTTTTAGTTGACTGCCACAGATAAAGCAGCAGTAATGTAAGCTGTGTGATTGAAAGGTATCTTTTATAAAGCCAGGGGATGCAACCTGCTCCTACCATTTCACTGAAAGCTCTGCTCTAGTAGCATGTGTTATCTCTGCTGGAAAGCAGTCACATTGCTTCTCTGGGTGATATGCTCCTGCAAGGATTTGTTAGTGCAGTCACAAAGAAGTAGCAAGGCTGGAGCCTGCTTTTCGTTAAAAGACAATGTGTACCTTATTTCAAGTAAAATATCTTAGTTTTGAAGTAGGTAGTAAAAAAAGAAAGTTTACTCCACAGTGCCTGCCCCTACACCAACTTTTATTCTAATTCAGAGTGCCTATATTTCATATATTTCCTGTAACCAGCCCTATAGTATGAGGGAATCTGAATCCCATTTCTCTGGGGTTTTAGATGCATTTTTGAATTCCCATATTTTCTTTATCTTTTCTTTTCTTTTCTTGTCAGGGAAGTCAAAGCAAGAGCAGAGAGCTTTAGGGGAGTGTTAGCCTTCCTTAGCCTGGAAGACCTGTAGCCAAATCCTTCTGCATTTACCAACCAAGATGGAATTAGTACATAATTGTTTAGTTGGAAAAAAACACAAATATCATCAAGTCCTGCCTGACCTTTCAGGTTTAAGGAAAAGTTACAGCATATAATGGAGGCATTATTTGAATGCCCCTTGAACACTGACAGACATAGGGTATCAAACACCTCACTAGGAAGCCAGATGCAATGTTTGTCCTGTGCCTGCAGGTTCTGTAATTGGTGAATGAAAACACGTGTATTTTCACTTTGGTTGCAATAATGCCTCATCCTCGCTGCATACCTCAGTGTTGAATGATGTAGTTGCACAGAAAAAGCAAAAGGTCTGGAACTTTTTTTTGTTTCCATAACAGTGATTAAGCTTGTAGCTTTAAAAATATGGGTTGAGTACTCCAGGAGAGTTTGATCTCTGCCGGGGTCCCTTGGTTGTCCTATGCCAGCATGGGGCTGATGCAGGAGAGGTGGCCTCCAAAGTGCCATCTTTTCTTCATGGACATGATGGCAGAATGAGGAGCATCAGCACAAGGCCTGGGGGCTCACCACTCACCACAACCCTGTCATTCTAAGGGGGATGTGAGGTGTTACAATTTTAGATGCAGAGGCTGGTGGTGGTTGTTTTGCAGCACAGCCTTTTCTGAGAGCCAATAAGAGCAGTGAGAGAGTGCTGGAACTAAGAGTAGGTAGTGCTTGCTGCTATTTTTGCTTATATCCTTACCAACCTGCCCTGTTTGTCCTGCCAAGACCTTTGAATTAGCAGGAGACTTGGTGATGCAAAAGGCAGAACTGCAAGTCACAGTAGTTCTAGGAGTAAGTGGATCAAAGCTTCACTGTCAGGTTGAGGGTGGCCTGTTTCCCACTTCCAGCTGCCAGAGCACTGCAACAGCATTCAAGCTGTTTTATTCTGACATGAATTCTGGAAAAATTCTGTACTGTTCTTGAGCATTATTTGGAATTGAAATGATATCTGTTAGTTTGTGTGAGCAATCTGAGCTTGTGTAATACATGAAATATTTGACATCTGATCTTAGCTTGTGAGAATTCTGAGATAACATGAGGGAAAAACATGACTTAGCTGACTTTATTTTCTCCTTCTACAGTTCTGAAATTCCACCTAGGCCTTGCCATTCTCTGCCTACTTTGGGGCAGTATTTCTTACCAGAAACGTGCATCTGAAAATGTAAATGGCACCTTTGCTTGAACCTCCAAATAATGCATTGACCTCTGCAGGTACTTCTCTGGATCCAGACCAGGGCAACTCCCAGGGACAAGGGCTCAGCCTGCAGGGAGGTGCCTACGCTGGGGCACACACCCTTTGGTGCTGTCTCTGGGGACGTGCTGCACTCATTGCATGCCTGAGTTGCTTGAGGATAGACAGCCCTGAGAGAATCTCAGAGCACATCTGCTTGCGAAGCAGAATTTAAGCAAGGAATGAGAAGGATGCAGTTAAGTACATAAGCTGTCTTACTTGTGAGGACATACATGGTAGAATTAATTTTTCAGAGGATAGTCTGAATGACAGTGCCAGAGGCACGGAGCTGGCCCCTGTCAGACAGCCCCTGTGCCAGTGCTCACTTGTGCATAGCAGATGATGATGGGGATGTGCACCCCAGCTAGAGACATGAGGACTGGGTATTTTTTCAGGGGCAAGTGTTTCAGATCGAACTGGGGAAGGCAGGGTTTTAAAACCGTATTTGCATGATTCGGGAGAGCACCTGAGCCTTCTGCTTGGCTCAGCAGGCAGGCTCTGAGAATACCCTCGGGTCAGCAGGACCTTGCAGACACAGGAGACAGAAGATGCCTGGCTGGAAAATCGTCCTGCAGATGAGTCAGAAGATAAAGCTCTGAGCAGTTTAGTGGTGCCAGGCTCCCCAGGGAGACAAAGCTGTGGCAGGGAGCGGGATTGGGGAAGAGGGAAGCAGGGGCTGGGAGGTGTGGGCAGGCATTTCCCCCCCCCCCCCGGAGATAAAACGGAGTTGTGTTTGCTTTGGGTTCTTTTACAGGCACTAATCCTCACAGGAATAAAGTAAATTGTTTGGTGGATTAATATTCATGCTTCATTATATGTATGGAGTATTTATGCTTGGACCTGTATTGTTGTTGTGGGAAAATGCATAACGCGTTCCTGCCTACTATTAATCATCTTTCTGTTCAGAAAGCTTTTTCTTTATGTTTACCCACGATATATGGTGTGATTAAGTTATTTTAAAACATGATGGATGGAATTGTTGCCTCTGTTCTACCCATGGGTTGATATTAGCATCACAGATAGCATGATCTGGCTGCATGGATGCTGATGGGATTGCTCTCAGCAGCCTGCAGGCTGGCCTGATGGTGGGGAAGGTGTCTGAGTGCCTGAAACACACCATAAACTCCCTTCATCTGTGCCGTGGCCACATGACAGTGAATGCAGAGAACGCCAGTGCTGGATCTCGCTGCGCTCCCCCAGCACACCCTCATTGCCAGATGGGTAGCCTCAGGCCGATTTACTGCCTGCAAGCCAAACCTTCCTCCAAAACACTAATTTATTAATACTTTTTTTCCTCTGTGGCAGCTGTTACCCCATAGCATGTCTGCTTCACAAACATTAATTAACAGATCATCTCCTTAGCACACAGTGGAGAGGCACCGCTTGCCTCATCTCTGGCCCTGCTGGGCACAGCGCCATGAGGCAGACAGCCACCCATGTGTGGTTGGCCCTGCTGGGCTCGCAGCAATGGCAGGAGGGATAAGGAGGAAGCTCTGGTGAGTTCTGCTGAAGTGTACATGAGCCTAAGATCTTCCCTGAAGCCCTCCTTGGCAAAATCCTGTGGTACTGCGAGTCTGGAGAGGATGCTGTTGTTTTTCTCCATCCTTTCTGGCACACCAATGTGCTGGACTAGAAGAGCCGTTCTTGGTACCCTGGGACTCACTGCCCTAACAAAACCCACCAGGACATCAAACAGCTCCTGCAGCACCCAGTGGTGAGCATCAGAGCCATCAGAGCAGTCATTTAGGTTACTGGTGGCAGAAGGTGGCATACTGCTTCCTTGGTTAGTAGAGAAAGAAATATAAAGCAGACCTGCACTGGGATAAAGCTCAGCAGCCACTAGTCATAGAGGAACATGATCAGAGCACCTCTGACAAAACTAGCACGGAGATGTTTCCTTGGCTTCACATAATTGCCAAATTTTTGTCAGCTGTAGTAGATCACACACATTTTCAGCGCTGTACAGGCAGACAAATGCTGCTTAAAATAACCTGCATCCAGCAATTCTTCCTTCAGGAGCTTATCCAAGAACATTTTCAGTGTACTGATCAGCGGGACCAAGCTCTCCCTTCCCACTCATCTCATTAAAATATTTAAAGGAATACTAAGCAAATTAAGACTGTCTAGTAAGTGACTAGTCATGCTCTTCTCTTTGCTAGATGAAGTTTTGTTCATCTTAATTAAAGAGAGGGAGAGGAAATTTCAATAAATCAGAAATCTGCTACTCTCTGAATCAGGAATACTTCCCTTTGCTGAAGAAGATGAGCTTTAACATGTGATTCAGGTGTCAGATTGGATTAAATATTATGAAATAAGGAGTGAAATAGGGAGCAAAATTATGATATGAGGTAAGTTGAAGAAGCATCTGTTTCAATTGGATTTTTTAAAATTTAATAATTGGGTCTGCCAAGATGGTAATATTCTCAGATAGAAAATGAGAAGTCTCAGAGTGAGAATTTCAGGGTCTTGGCATGAAATCTACAATACCTCACAGTTTTTATATGATAAATATGTCTGACGTTCAGTAATGGGATATTAAAGTAGGCATCAAACATAGCCCATTTCAGTTGTTCGCATGTGAATAATGCAGCCTCTTCTTGTCAAAGTCAATGGTCTCTCTTCATCTGCTCATCCTTTTCTGATGCCAGCTGCACTCTTAAACGCAGGACTAATCTATATATTCCTCAGAGTGCTATAAAATTTATGAGAGAGCAAAGTGAACTGCATCCAAATGGTCCACTCCCAGGCTAACAGTTAGCAAAGGAAAACATTTCCTCTACAATGATGATTTAAGAACCCTGATTTTAATATATATGAAAGTGATATCAATGAGTAGATGTATGCTATATTCTGGACATGTAAGAGGTTACTGGAAGGTATGAATTTGAGAACAGAGCAGGAAACCATGACTTCTGCCGTAAGTATGGCTCCTGCAAATATATGTACATATATACCAGCTTTAATCTGCCTTTCTATATGTACCCTCTATAGCTTTCAGCCTACCAAAACTCTTTGTCAATGACTGTCCCTTTCTGAAGCCATGAAATTCTGTCAGCAACATTTTGGAGATGGGAAAGAGGGATATTGAGGACTGAATTCATGAGAGCTGAATCTGAAACACAACCAACCTCCATGCCAGCTGTGTCTTGCCCTAGGTTATGAACCAGTCAACTGACAATTGACCAGGGGCCTCCAGCAGTGAAGGTAGGCTTTGATTTGGAAAAATATATCTATTTCAGTACCTCTAACAAGAGCATTAATGGGAACTTTTGTGTGGGAAGAAATACTGATGACAGGTGCTTCTGATGGAGTCAGTGGTGTCCCGGAGCGGAATGTAGCTGCACAACCACGCTGTAAGTGCCTTACCTCTATCAAGATCAAACCATGACATTTTCTGACGAGGGGAAGTTTAAAGCACTGCTGATAAATGCTGAGCAGAATGAGACAAAATGGCAGACAGGGAAACCCTGAAGAAGAGGGTATGTGAGGTGACCATGACATCCAGGGCTCACTACTCATCACTTTGCAGGTACAGCATGCTGGATGAGGATTAAGAAGGGAGAAAGAAGACAAAGAGGAAAAGGCAAGGTGAGGCTGTGTGGGAGAAGATGGGGGATAGGCAGTGTAGCAATGAACAGGATCAAGTAGGCAGTACACTCTGATTTTGCAGTACTCTCTCCTTAATTTGCAAGCAAGCCACAAAGAAACTCTGCTGGAAAACAATATTAAAGTTGTTGATTTTTACAGAAGGAAAAAAAAAAAAAAAGCCTATTAATCAAGCAAATGGCACTCCAAGGAATTGGACAGTGTGGGAGAACAAATTGATTTCAAGAGCTGTATGTTCCCCTATGTGTCTCAACATTTCAAAGTGTACGTAATACCCAGTTATATTATTTGTTAGCCTTTTAAGTTGGAATTGAAATGCAATTAAAACAGTACTTGAGAGAGCCATACATTTTAATTAATGACTCGCATTGCTGAGAACTTGGAAAACAAAGAGAGTATTGTCCATTTGTAGTGAGTAAATCAAGACAGATGCATTCCTGCTGTTCATACATCAATATGATGACATAATCTAGTAAATCGAGAAGCCCATCCCTGCTGCAATATCACTAGTTTTTCTTCAGAAATCCAACCCAACGGGTGTGTATGACAAGTGGGTTAATGGATGAGCAGGCATCCATTTTTAAAAAATGGGACCAGATGTATGTGAAGGGATGGGGTTCTCCTGCTGGTCTCCAAAACCAAATTCATTCCAAGCTGAAAAAGAGCTGTGTGCTTAAGGCCTGCAGTTTGCTCCAGCTCAATGCGCCTGTTGGAGCATGACCCTGATAGCAGGGACAGTGCTGGGAGAGGGCCCAGATAACCCTGCTGCTCCCAGGGGACAGCTTGGATGTGGCATCCCTCTTCTGGAGGGCAGCAGAGCTATAAAGCACATATCTGTGTATATGCATACATCAAAAACTACAATCAGGCAGGTTTGCAAGCACACCTTTCTCTCCCAGGCCTTAAGTTCATAAACATTTTACAAGATGAGCATCTTGAACCTAACATTTACCTGGAATCATATGGACACACTGAGAAAAAACCCAAACAGACAAGATTACTAAATTCTCCTAAATAAATAGTAAAATGGGAACTGATTCACATGTTACAAGTCAATGAGTTTTTCAAGAATATTTGCATTAACTCATGTTCATCACAAACCACATATATTTTGGCTAAGGAGCAAGGATCGCATAGAAGAGATTTCTACAGCTTTTTACAAGGGGAAAATCAAACCAAGCAAAACCAAAAATGATCAATAGAAAAATTTCACACTGAAATGAGAGACTGCAGAAAAGCAAATATACCAACCTTTTTGAAATACATTTATAGAACTTAAAATTACAAACCACTGAGGTAACAGTTTGCAGAGAAGAACATTTTGTTTTTTTTAAGGTAGATCAGTGTTTCCTGGACTAGGTAAACTCTGGGAGAAACTGACAACAAATAGGCTCTTGGGAAAGAAGATGATGGGGGAAATTGGCTGTTGTCAGTATGAGAAAATGGGCTTTAGAAGAAATAATTTGAGCTGTTCTGTCCCCTTGTTCACCTCTCAGTTAAATCTAACCATTTGGGAGAAGAGATTGACAACCTCTGGGTCCATAATCCAACAGAAAGCTCTGATTTTGGTGTTCCCAGAAAAGCACAGAAGGGTCTGGGATAATTCCACTTAAATCAGTGGTCTTTGTGCATTTTGAATGTTTGGGGCATTTTTAGTCACTCTATCATAAACCGTATGAAACAGAAATTGATGGACTCTAGAAAATGGGCAGAAAACAAGGAAGCAGAGGGAAAAGCCTTCTAAATTTCACCCTAGGGGTGGAGGTATCCACCTGGCTTATGGCTGCCCACAGAAGGGCAGTTAGGCTGTAGTCAGTCTGCCTACAAGAAGGTGTAGGAGGGACTGTGGGTGGGCACATGTATTCCTCTGTCTGGTTTGCAGTTCTTGGTGTGGGCAGGAAACACAGAGATCTGCACATCCACACCAAGGACATCCTGGGCATGTGTGGGTGCAGGAGATCTGTGTGTACATGGGGGAGGCTGGGTCCAGAGCAGAAAGAGGATTTTGCACTCTGCCTCCCATTACCTGTGCCTTTTCATTAAATAAAGTTTAGCATGGAAAATAACCATTCTATTCTGTTCTATTTATTTAATTTTATTTTTTTTTTCCAGCTTTAAATAGCTGTTTTTAAATGCATTGCTAAGTTTTTCCAGCAACTGACAGCCATAGTAACATGCAGCCACTTCAGGGTGCATTATTTACTGAGATGTAAGGTGGGTGGCCCTTGATCCACACCTGCATACTCCCTTGGGAACCAGTAAAGCTAAGGTACTTCATTTCCTGGGAAGTCTGATTTAGAGTGCAGCTCTCCTTCTGGTATCATCTCAGTAGAAACTGAAATGTCACGTTGACATCAGACCTGCAAAGTGAAGCCCAAACTGTTACCAGTTTATTTTCTGTATCAAGAAGCTGAGAGCAGAGAAGTACGTATGAAAGTTACAGAGGCTGGATCAAAGATAGCTAATTAGAAGCCTAGATAAGCGTGCTGAAGGGAAGACAGGGGGATACAGTTTAAACAAAAATCACTGTGCAATTATTTATACAATCAACATGCTGTTTTATAATCCATGATGAAATACGTATTTACTGTTATGCTGTGTTCCAAAGTTTGATTTACTTACACAGTTATGTCTTAATTGTAACATTTTATTGCAAGACAAAGCAAACAGTCAGTCCAGCCCCCACATCGACATGGTGTCACTGATTCCAAGGGCAAAATCCCCTTCCCTAATGATCAAAGACAGAAGGCGAACTTGAACTTTCCAAGAACCTGTGGTGGAGCTCATAAAAATGGAAACGGTTTGGGCCTTTGGATCATGTAGTTAAGGTAACACACCAAAAATACTAAAGAAACTTCTCCTTCTTTTGCCATGGCTCCAGAGCCCTGTGGGCACTCAGACCTGACTGCTCCCCACCTCAAAGTACATGTTCAGCACATTCACTGCTTTTATGCTACCTGTTCTGTAGGTGAAAACCGAGCAAAGCAGCCAGGGGTGCAAGTGGTGAAGGAAGGGCAAATTCATCCAGTTACTTTGTTAGAGAACTGGGAATTTGCATTATCACAAACTGAGAGGGGGTAAATTCCTCTCATCTGCAGTTACCCTTGAACATAAATTTCCTTTATGTGTGAACATAACTTTCCTTTATTCTTCATTTTTGAATCCTATCTGCAGGTGTATTCCTCAGAGGAGGCTCTGATAATGACATAACCCAAGAACTATATATACATATGTGTACCGGAAAGCCATTTGACAGCGATTAATAAGAGAACATCAATTAAAAATGAGAAGAGTTAAAATTTTCAGTAATTCATCCCCTCCATTTGTACATAAAGCCATTAGGTGGGACCAATTACACACATTGTCCAGCATCTTTCATTGCTGTGGTCAGGAGTAGTGGGGACATCCCATCCCATCTTACCCTGTCCCATCACATCCCATCACATTGCATCTCATCCATCCCACCCATCCTTTTGGTCCCTGTGGCTATTTCACTCTGAACCCAGAAGCCAGTGCCATGTCAGTGCTCCCAAAGGAGCCTCTGTTAACAGGATTGCATCTCCTTTCATGCTGAGTTTTGCCATGTCTGAATGTCCAGTGGTCTGGAACGGCTACCAACACTTGTGTCATGTAGTTGCACAGATTAAAAGGAGAGGGTTTTCTGGAGAGATTGTGGAATAAATCCTTGTGGTGGTATCTGCCTTTTGTTTTCTGCTCAGTGATCCTATGTTAGGCCCCTACAAGGAGCTAAATCCTATCTAGGAGCAGGAATGAGCTTCAGGCAGAGCCTGCATTATGCAGGTGATGTGCAAGTGCCAGTGCCTTTCTGGTCATCAGGTATTATGAGGTGGCTTGTCTGCCATTCATTTAAAGACAAAATTGCAAGAAGGATCAGGACCAAAAGGTACAAGAAAGAAAGCCATATGTAGCCTCAGCTGGGAGGGCAGCGTCCCAAAATGTTTTCCTGCTTCCTCATTACAGGCCTGAAGCCTTTTCCTGAACAAAGAGGCACCTGTTCTCTTATATGTTGCATACCAGCCTATTTTCATCTTGCTTTTGCCTCTCTCTTATTGCTAAGAAAGGCTTTAGGGTGCTGGCAAGCTTCCCATCCTGAACCAGGACCGTTGGTGGTGGTGCCAAGTCTCACTGCCATGGGCAGTTATGGCCATGGACTTCTGCATGCTGTGAATCAGTGCCCCCAGAGGCTGCCCAGGATCCCACAGCAGGCCCTAAAGTGACACCTGAGTTCAAGGCATTGGACTGAACAGGCTGAGAAAAATCCCATTAGATCTTTAAAAATGGTACTGGTGAGCAGCTTTGTGCTGCCTGATAGAATGGAAACCCAGCACACAGCTCTGATAATCCTGTGATATTTTGAAGAAATCGTGCCCCCTGCTGATTTAATTAGATTTTTTTTTCCTTTTGTAGCTTCAGCTCTAAACCTGGTGAGAATATTCAAACATACTGATTAGTGTTCAAGGTCAATAACTCAGATGTCCCACTGGGTAGTAAAAATCTTTCCTTTCAACCCTGAAATAAGATGCTTATTATTGATTTTTTTGAAGCAGAAGTCAAAAGATGAACGGCATGTTTTTGCAGGGACAGATTTTTGAGACCATTTGTAGCATTTTACATGCCCTTTGTAGCATTTAATGGGGAAATAAAAGCCTGGAATAACAATACGAATCGAAAGTCATGACTAGGAAATTATTCAGATTTACAAAGTCTCTGTGGATGTTCGTGCTTAGCTGTGTGTTAAAATTGCTTCATTTTTCAGCCCACCTTCAAGGGACAATCCTCTGTCACCCATTTACAATAGTCACAAGCGATTAGTACGGTACAAATACATCACACATAGAACAGCCATCGCTGATGAGGCAGTGGTTCATACCCCAATACTGACCGTCTCACTAGCAGGTCGGACAGCAGGAGCAGAGAGATGGAAAGCAAACCCAAGCTTACAGTCCCACTGTGGAGTCCCACCAGAACCCCCAACGGGAATAGAAATGTCCTGTTCCCACCCGGCAGCTTGGGGTCGTGGCACATGCTGGACTTCAGATCGCCCAGCGCTGCTTTCAGCCGAAATCCTGCTGGTGGGCGCTGCGCTGTTTGCTGCTATTGTTCGTGCATCTGGCAGGGACATTTTCTCTCTCTCTCCCTCCTCTTGCAGTCGCTGGGTTGCGAATTGCTTTCACTGGAAGGTCGTTGAGTACCATCTAGTGGATGTTCTGGGAAAATAGCTCCCACAGGTCTCAGGAGACAGCAGCGGCTCTCGGAAAAGCCGTGTGTTTCTGGTTAGGATACGCGGGGATGGATTACAGTAAGCACAGCGCACACTAGAAGCTGCAAAGATAAGAGCTTCTACTCTTTAGTGAAATCAAATATGAAGGGCAAACAAGATGAAAAATCAATACATCAGAGAGAAACTTCTCGGTTTATTTGAACTGCTGGATGTGGCAACACACAAGGGCAGAAATACCTGCAAGGCAAATTCAATCCGCCAGCAGCGTTCATTGCCAGGAGGAACCTGAGCTGGAGCTGGGCCCTGGCCTGTGGTCTCTGGGGACACACTGGATGGGAGCACTGGGGGGAGCAGGACAGATCCTCCTCACCTGTTATCAATTAGATTTATTAATCTCCTCTTTTTGTAATCAGCCATTAATGCGTCTATCCACTTATCTACGCATTTATTAATGAATTTAATAATTTATGAGTGAAATTATTAATTAAGTGGGGTTGTTATGAATTTAATAATTAGCTATTAATGTAGTTCTAATACTTCAAACATTTCTTTTCCCATGTGTAAGTGGTGGGTCACGATCACTCCCAGTCACTCCTTTCCTTCCCCTCCTCAGGAGGAGAAGCTCTTACGTCAACACAAAGACCACTTACAAGTTACTATCAAAGGCAAGACAGACTTGACCTGGGGAAAAAAAAAATTTACTTTGTTGCCAACAAAAATAGATTTGAGTAGTGAGAAACAAACATTGAGATAGCAACTCTCCTCCATTTTCCTCTACTCACCTACACTCCTCCAGCTCTGACTTCTCTACCTCCTTCCCTGAGAGGTACAGAGGAATGACAGCCCTGCCCCAGGGGGTTCCTCCCCAGCCTGTGGTGGGGGTCTGCAGTGCTTGGAGTCCCTCATCCTCCCTGCTTCCTTCTCCTATTCTGACCTTGGTGTTCCCTCCCTTGTTTCTGACTTCTACCTTCCCTGCCTATCCCGTGTTTTCTGCCCTAACATGTCCCACAGAGGTGCCACCAGCTTGGCTGCTCTCTCAGCACTCTCATCGCTTTGCTTTGGGTGGATGTCAGACTAAATGCCTTACAATTACTGGGCTCATCCTCATGCCATTTTAACAGCGGCCTGATGTTAACACTGTAAAGCTTTGGGAATTTCCCTTGAACACCAGGATGTGTTCACAATGAAGATAAGTAGGCCAATTATCTGTAAGCAGATCTTCCAGGTCTTCTGAGTATGTAGCAAGACTTAATATTTATGTGCTACATATTTTTAATATCTTCACTTATCATTTATCTAACATGTTACTTATATCATTTCCCTCTGATTTTGAACATAGCCTCTTTCTAAATGCATAACAGAGATATTCAGTTTTCTTTGCCTCTCTTCCTCCATCTCCTTACACTGGATTTGCTGATTTTCAGGGAGATTCATCAGATTCAGCCCTTTGCACGTCTCAGTTTTATATTTTCTGATCTGAGGGTTTCTAGCTGCTTTGAAGTTTCTCCATTAAGGCCATGTTGCAGTGTTACTGACCAAAGGAGTAGCAAACACCCCTCTTAGAACTTCTGATACAAGGGGTCTCAAGCTCCTCAGTGAAGTAGGCAGTGCTACTACTGCTGTTTTAAAGGTGAAGGGTCAACTCAGATTCACTAATTCTGCATAATTTTTGGCTGTATTTTGGCCAAGACATCTATAAGACAGCATGGGACTGCAGGCAGACTTCCAACCATCATCAGCCAAGGCTGGAAGTGGCTTTCTACTTAACTGGCCCTCGACAGACACATAGCCATGGCTTTTCTGACACAATCTGGAAGCATTTATCTAAAACTTAAGATTTTTGTGTGGCTTTCTCCAGAGAGCCCATGGGTCTGAGTGGTGGGTAAGAGAGGACGTGGTGGATGAAAGAATGCTTGCCTTTTTGCTCACACAGCAGCCTTTAGTGAGTTTCACATAGCAGGGATGTGCCAGCTTCAGCCATGGACAGCAGTCTGCTGTATAGAACAAGCAACAGTGCTTATTTCTGCACAATCTCAGGTATAAACATCTGTAGCAAAAAATACATTGGCTTCACCAGCACTTCAAAGAGAGTGAGTGAGCTACCACCTAAAGTGAATTTTCACCCAATACCTGCCACTTTCTTTTGCAAAAGGCTGCTCCAGTGTCTCATGCTCCCATCTACTGATGTGCTGGACTTGTCAGAAGTCTTTGTCTTGGACCCACAGTTTTAAAAGGATTTAAAAGGGACTTCAGCAGCCAGGCTGGCAGTGGGATGTGAGCTTCCCCCCAGTGCACAGCACACTGCACCCAAGCCAGCTTCCTTGCTGCCCACACCTGTGAAGGGCTGGTCCTACATCCTCCTGTGATGTGAGGGACACCTGGCCCATGGGGACCTGCTGACTTTCCCCAACACTTTCACTGTTCTCCAACTGGAATGCAAGGATATAATTTTGCTGCAAAGTTAGGCTGCAAAGTTACCAGGTTACCACAGGGCACCCTGTGTCCAGGCCCTCAACATTCACCCACTCTTTGGAAGAACCTTCAGACTCTTTCCCAAAAAAGCATTACCCTTTTTATTATTTAACACAGATATCTCAAGTCACTGCTGTACTTTTCTTGTTAAGTTCACACCATGGCTCTTTCCTCTGTTTTTCTTTCTTTCCAGAAGTGACAGTCTCTCTGTTTGAGCTCCCATTGCGTCATCCCCCCCTCCACATCTGCCCCGCATTTTTTTGCCTAACAGCATGTAATTAATCAGCTGGGATTTGTAATAAAACACGACGCCCATTTAATAGCCTGAGTCACTGATGGAGCAAAGCAGAACTAGAACATGAGAAGGATGGCGGAGCAGATAAAGCTCTCGCTGGCAGGCCCAGAGCAGGGGGCTGTGTGACACCAGAACTGGGTCTAGTGCTGTCCCACTGCTCAGCTGTGCTTGGGCAGCTCTTCTGCAGACCGGTCAGCAGGGAGCAGGGGAGCAAACGAGGCAGAGGGAGTGGAGAGCAGCCCGGAACAGAAAGGAATAAAGTGATGGGCTTTGGAATTTGCTTCCAGCATTCAGCAAAATGCCTGTTTTGCACTGCAGGAACTGATTGGGTCTCTTCTCACTCAAGAAGCAGAACCTGCACATGGAATAAGGATGTGAGTCACCAAGGAGCAGGATCAAAGGGCAGAGCCAGCACTGCCCAAGTTCTTGCCAGTCTTGTTTCTGTGTGTGCCAACCATGTTATAAACTCCTTTTTTTTTTTTTTTTTTTATTTTTAATTAGAATAAAAATTAATGAAGAGCTAACACACACAAATTACCTGCCCTGCTTTTTATTATTTAATGAATAATCTCCTTACTTTATAGTGCTGCCAGGAGGGATAACACTATGGTTAGGGCATGACTACACTGTCTTCTCCAAACTTGTTTGGTTCGCTCATCCCTGCCTGTAACAGCTGAAAAACACACACAGCTTCTGCTGCTACACATCATGAAACCTCTGAAGATACAGTACAGGGCTCATCTTTCAATCTTTCTTCCCACAAGGTAAAAAAGTACAACAGACAAAAAAATAGACAAGGGAAGCACCTGAAAGTGGTCTTCAACCAATGCAGAGAATCTCCTGAAATAGTAGCTGAGAGCATTTGTTTTTGGTGATGTGTGGACACTTTCTGAATGCCCATCAGTTAAATCTTTCACGCTAGGGAGGTGGAGCTGCAGAAATACCCAGCCTGTTGCTACTTACAAACCTCCTCCTCAGTGAACTGCAGGAGCTGGGAAAGGCTCCAGACTTTCCTAAGGAAACACCACAGTGATATATACCTTCAAGCTGGGTGTAACTCTGTCACCACTAAATTATGTCAGCCCCATACAAGGCAACCTGTTAATAGTTTACTGCTTGTGTGAAACTTATAAAATTCAAGTGCCACACAGAAAGTGTTTTGTAAGTGGTTGCAGTCTTCAGCTGTTGGGATTTCTTCCTTCCCTGTGGAACTGCCTGTAAAAGACATTCCGTGCATATTTTGATGTATTTACTTATTTAAATAGACCAGTGATTGGATATTGGGAAAAATTTCTTCTCAGAAAGAGTGGTGAGGCACTGGAACACGCTGCCAGGGAGGTGGAGATGTTCAAGAGCCTTGTGAATGTGGCACTGAGGTCAGTGAGCACATGATGGGGATGGGCTGACAGTTGGACTTGGTGATCTTAGAGGTGTTTTCCAACCTTAATGATTTTATGATTCTTTGAAAACTAAACTAAGCCTAAGGATGAAATCAGCAGTGAGCGCACCATCATTTAAAGAGGGGTTGAGATCAAAGGTTTTTATGATCTATAATCTTATTACTGGACTTATACTTTCTACTGGACACAAGGGTGATTCTGCTGGGCTTGTGGGCTTATGGATTTGTGGGCTAAGGAAAAATGTTTACTTTGCTGCAGAATTTCCAGCCTCAAGAACTTATATTCTGACTCAAATATTCAGGCTGCATTGTAAATGGCTGAGTAAAAAAAAGAAAAAAAAAAAAGAAATACAGTTGACCCCCCATCTTTGGTTGAGTCTATTACCAACCTCTTTCCAAAGCATCGTCCACAACCATGAGGGCAACTTTATCAGTACAATAAAGAGTAACAGCTGGGGCTTTAAAACCCAAGGTCCTGGCTTTCTTAAAATAAAGAGCATTAATAAGCAACAATGGAGACAGTTCTTATTTCGACTGCTTCCGCTAGTCAAATAGCAGAGGGCACAAAGAGAACAAGTAACAAGCAGTAAGCACATCCCATGGATTTTTTTATTTACCTTATTCCTCAGTTCTGAAGGAAGTGATGATAAAGCTGTGCTGAATATGATGTTTTTTAAAAAAATTATTTATTATTTACTATTATCACTATTTATTTATTTATTTAAATCAAGGATTTAGGACACACAGAAGAGCTGTTTTTTATCCTGAGCTCAGATGCAGAACACCCCGCTTATCAGGCCTAAACCGTTTTGCTGCATAACCTTTGTGTCCAGCACCAGGCTTACAAACAGAGCTGTGCCTAGCAGAACAGGTCCTGCACAGCGCTCTGCTGTGCTCCCTGCTAACAAACAACAGAAGGATTCCATTAGCTTAAGGTGCTGTGCTGCCAAACTTATTACACCAACACTTAAAGTGAGAGCAGAGCCCCAAGTCCTATTTCAGCCAAGCTGATGCATTACTTTCATCATCCTTGCTTTGTGCATCCATAACTCAGCCCTTCACAGGCAGCATGCGTCAAGATGTGATATGCAGTAAACATCAGCAACATTTTTGCCAGATTAAAATACTGCACATGCAAACTCCTGCCTGAAGCATATTTAATAAAATAATAGAAGCATATCATAGAATCACAGAATGGTTTGGGATGGAAGGGACCTTAAACTCACCCAGTTCCAACACCCTGTTGTGGGCAGGCCTGCCACCCACCAGCTCAGCTTCCAAGGGCCCATCCAACCTGGCCTTGGGTACTTCCCAAGGGATGGGGCACACACAGCTCTCTGGACTGCTGTGCCAGCGCCTCACCGCCCCCTGAGTAAAGAACTTCCTCCTTATATCTAATTTAAATTTCTCCTAGCTAAAAAGATTAAAGACTTTCCCCCTTGTTCTATCACTATTAGACCATGTAAAATGTTGGTCCTTCTCCTGCTTACAAGCTCCCTTCAAACACTGGAAGTTTGCGATAAGGTCTTCTCGGAACCCTCTCCAAGTTCGACAAGTGTGGCTCCTTCAGCCTTTCCTTATTACAGAGGTGCTCCAGCTCTCTGACCACCTCCATGCCCCCCTCTGGACCCACTCCAACAGCTCCTTATCCTTCTTGTTCTGGACGGGGCCCAGTCCTGGGCATAGTTCTGAAGATGGGGCCTCACAAGGGCAGAATAAACAACGATCACCTCCATCACCTTGAAAATGTCAGAAAGCAAGTGAAAAAATATCTCTGCGTGCACTGCTGCATGAAGCAGGTTTTTCCTCAGTAAGGAATCTGCCACAGTCAACTCTGTAGAAGTTCAAAATATATCACCTGTCTTGTCCTGGGGTTTTACCAAAGTGATCATTTCATCATTGCAAAAGCTTTAAATAAAATCAGTATAGAAAAAAGATAAAAGTTTTCTGTACTGATTTTTCTATTATTCTCTGAACTTCTTAGCCTGCAAAGTAGGTTACACAGTCAGTGAACTGTTAAAAATGCTGTAACACCATCGAGTGTTCTTAGCGAGTGAGAATTCCCACTGGAGTGAAACTTGCCTAGAAAGCAAGCAGCAAAACACCATGAATTTCAGTATGAAAACTGGTATCTGTGCAATAAAATACTTGAATTTGTTACCTGAATTTGAAATAAAAATTTATATAGAAATCCAGTTTTTATTAGACTCTAGTCACAAAAGCGAATAGCTTAGTATGAAGTCTCTAACAAAGTGACATTATAATGCAGGGTTCTGTCCATCTCCCACAGCCACAGAGTTAGGTAGTACACAACACACATTGTCAGTATCACAGAATACAAAACTGGAGTTTCTTGTTGGAGTTTATTATTACTATTATTATTTTGAGCAGGAGGAAATAATGAGATTTGGTCACTCCAGCACACTGAAAATGTCTACATCTCAGTATAACTAGAACATCCAGCTTTGCAGAGATGCTTTGAGAGCATTGTACATGAATGCACAGCTGCTGGGGGGCATTTCAGACTGTGGATAAGTCAGGTCATACACTCCAATGACAGAGCACAGCAGGAAATCAGCTCCTGAACACACACACAGCGCCCTTGACCCAAGAAGATGCAGCCATGCAGCAGCAGTGCAGGAGCACACATGGTTTCAAGACACCTAAGGGGGAAAAAGAGAGCTTCATAAAGCCTCACTCCCTGAGGGTGAGTAAAACTGGAACAAAATTCCTCTTAGGCCCAAATACTTATCCTGGCCCTGATTGTCTCACTCACAACTACCATAAGATCCTGCTGTGAAGCCCTCCTCACTTTGGAATAGCTTCAGTAAGCATGTGTCTGACCTGAAGACACATACAGAGAAGGAAGTAGGCGAGAGGAGCCCTGCAAGTACTACTTTAGCAGTTACATTGCAATTTTCATCTTCACTAAGCACTGTGTTGCTGTTAGAAGCTACCTGGGAGCTCTGCAAAAGGCTATTGATCAGAGGCTCCAGAGTAATTATTACTTGCCATGGTTCCACTACAAGCACTTGCGGTTGGAGACTGCAGGCTCCCCTTCTGTTTGTTGCAATGTAAGACAGAAAGCATTTTTTTTTAAGCACTTCAGAATCTAGTTATGCATAAATACATTACTCGTATGCTTCTACGATGTCCATGAATAATAGATGTATGGCAGCAACAGCTAGACAACAGCTGTACAACAGTAGTTAAACTCCTTTAGAACCTGGAGGCAAAGGCAAGAACCAGAGGAGCCAGCACTGCACAGCCCCAGGCTTTTGACTCCCTAAAGTCTTTGACTTAAATGTTGACACTGGTCTTGTTTCCTCTGACCAATACACTCCAAAGGTAAGGACAGGCAGAGCACATCTTTGAGCAACTTAAAGAACCAAAGATTTCCTTCCATTCAACAGACTGAAACCTGCTTGATCAGGATTTAACAGGCAGCAGTGACTCCGTACCAGGTTCTATCAGTTCCCACGTACTGAACCAAAAGTCAAATTGCTCTTTTTCTTCAAATATCCTGTATATCTGTCAAGAACTGCTTTTTTAACACCATCCAGTCAGCATGCCTCAGTCAGGCCCTAGACAACTGACACCACAGTGACAGAGGCAGTGGCAATCTTGCCCATAGATACCATTTGCAACCATCTTGATAATCAATCGCAATGGGACATCTCTGGCATATGAGGCAATCGCTGGGTGTCTGTACGTATGTGTTCACTGGGGCTACTTCAAAATCTTACACATGAAAAGGCAGAGGAAGGCACTGGTCCAAAGACAGAAAGCACTGCCATCAGAAGTGCCTTGGAGAAAGTGCTTGGTTTGCATCCAGGACTGCTGTCATCATTCTGATGACAGGAGCTGAGCAAGCAAGCAGGTAATGCAATCCTTCCCCTACCAAAATGTCCTCAAAGAAGCAAATGATGCTGTAAAAAAAAAACCTAACATGAAAAACAAGAGGTCCATTCTGTTCTTTTGAGTCATCTGATTTCTCAAACTGAATCACATATGTTTATATTAATTGGTAGTAGGGCAGAAATACTATGGGAAAGATACCTGGATAGAGTGTTACTATCAGCGTATGTTAATCACCTAATGAACAAGTCCTGCTCTGTGTGCTGTGTGCATTTTCTAGGAGGATGCAAGCAGTGAGTTGAAGCAACAATTGCAAATGATGTAAGAAATAATTGACCACACCACATTCTGCTATGATGGCAGACTTGATTCTCCACTACCTGGCACACAGTGTCTATTTGCATTCTGGTGCCAGGAGCACAACACGGGTGCAACTCAATATTACAAGCTTGCTTACAGAGATGATAGTTAGGGATGAGCTGTGAAGGAACTTGTCGTACACAGAAACATGTACTTGTGAGTTATATCTCCTGTCAAAAGTGCTTGATAGTCTGTGGGATGAGAGACCAGACAGTAACACAGCACAGCATCCAGCAAAAGCTAAACTACATGGCTTTCTGTTGTACCCCATGTGTTAACACGTCTAAGACCAAAGAACTGGTAGCCTTAAATTGAGTGCATTTTCACTTACCACCACCTTCTTAAATCAGATGTAAGACTGACTGGGACTTTACAGAAAGAACCATTATGCTTATGTGTCCAGGTGTTGCACCCACCTTTCACCATGCTGATTGTTCCCCCCCTCTCCTGCACACCCAGAGCAGGAGCCCAGCACTGCGTGATGCTGAGAGCATAAGAGAAACACCTTTCACCCAACCTTCTGTTTCTCCCTGACTGGAAAGAACACATGGACCACAACTGAAGCCAATACACGTGCTGCAAAGACAGAATATACCCCAGGAGACACGTAGGATAAGGGGACATCCTGTTTTCAGCCAGTTCTGCCAAGGGACTGCAGAGCCAGTATGCTATCCTTTCAGGGAGACATCCAACAGTAGAGAATCTCCAAACTTCAAATGAGAAGGGATGTACCAGAAAAACGTCCCTTGAACCTTTGGGTTATCTGACAGATACCATCAATGCAAAGCTTTGAAATCAGCATGTAATTTAAAGATGGGACAGAATGTTCTGGGGCATGTATTAAATCAAACTCCAGACAGCATGAAAAAAAAAAGTAATGTTTATTTTTCTTGTTTACAAAAGCATTAACACCTTATGCAAAAGCAGCATTCTGACCCATATATTTCCCTCATCCTCATGGGATATTGGCAGAAAGCAAGTATTTTTCTTTCTGTTCTTTAGGGTTAAACACACTCTGGTGATGTAAACAGGAGCCACCCTGATTTCCAGAGCTCTGACTGCTTACACTAGCAAAAGGGAGACCTGTCAGAGCACAACACACTGAAATGTCATGGTGGTGACTTACTCCAAGTGCCAAAATGTCATAACCTGTGCTTCAAGCAGAGTGAACTATCCAGATTCTTCACTACCTCCTCATTCTCTTCAATTTCAAGTGAAACTGATCCAAGTTCTGTTTACACATGATGACTGATACCATGCTAACGTGACGTGAAGCTTAATTTTATGTACCATGAACAATTTTCCTCAAGTTTTTAAAGGACAGCAAGTGTGCTCAAAAACATTTTTAAGAGTGAGTTCTTTGAGCACAGCAGTTTTTTACTCTTTTCTTACCTGTCTCCCCCACATCTGGATGTCAAATGCTTACTCTAGAGAAACAAGATTAACCCCAAAAAATGCGCAGTATTTTTATTTTGCCTTCATCTTTTCCTCTTGATCTGGTAATGGTCATATACTCAAATAGTCCATGCTTTTGAATCTGTAGATAAACTTTAATTTATTTATTAAGGGTTCTCTTAAAGTATGTGATTGCAATGACTTCAGAGACTTACCTGGAGCAGATTACTCACACTGCTTCCCACTAGAAGACAGCATCATTCCTCAGCTCCTCTGAGGAATTGCTACCTCAATTTATTACACTGGGAGAAACAGCTCTGGCTTGTCCACCACCCTACATCTAAAATGACTGATAAATACTATCCATGTATATAAGACTGATATTGGATCTATAGATCGATGAAAATTGCTTCATTTCAGTGCTCGAGTTGTAGGAACTATGTTATTAGTTCCTGCCAGCCTCACGCCAAAGAAATATAACTTACTTCACACTGAAAGAACCTGCTAAGAACTCATGTATACATACATAGATACACACATGTATGCACACATACTATATGTGTGTGTATGTGTATACACGCAGAATTTATCTTTGTACACTGAGCAAAGTGCTAAAAGAATCCAACAACTGTCACCACTAGAGATGAGGATAAGTCAATTGGTATCACTTATATGGCATCAAATAATTGTATGGTTGGTCCAAGAGTTTTGAAACTGTTAGCAAATAATAATAATTTCAATTTCAATTCTGCGTACAGCAGAAACATTTTTACACATACACATACTTTTGTGGCAAAATTCTGTGGAGCCTTGGACTAAGTGATGACTTTAGCAGAACTGGCAGTATCTCACATATGCAAATCTTGAGAAAGAGAAATCTGCATAGTCAGAAACAGTGTAGCAGGAGAAGGACTCAAAACAGCAGCATTGCAGAAACTCAGTGTGATTTTTTTTCCCCGTAGAACTGCCAATCTCTCAAGCTGGTTTTATTCACGTGTCCAGACATGATGTGTATCTATGCATGCATTCTCTCCAAGCATTGTCTGTCTCTTTTTTTTTTTTTTTTTTTTTTTTTATCAAATGACCCAGAATTTGAGGGCAGGATTCCATGTGCGCTGAGGGGAAGAGAGGATTTGACTCTCAACTCTTTTAAGTATTTGCCAATGTGCAAGACACAATTCTTACTTTATGAAGTGCAGCAAATGTAGTCAAACTTGTACTACAATACTTCTCAGTATGCTCTTTTTGGAGCCAGATCACATTAAACCTATCAGGTTATCCAATCTGGCTTACAGAAAGAAAGACAAAGTAAACAACCAATTTAACACAAGACAAGGAATGATACAAAATTAATGGTTAGCTGTCCACATCCCATATCAAACAGAAAGAAGCTACTCTTTATCAAAGTGGAGTAAGCTACCTGGAATTAACACTAGGGTGAGAGTACCCACACCAGCCATTAACCTGGAATGGCAGGTGTGCTGTAAATCTGCTGTCCAACTTGCTTTGTAGTTATTTGCTCCGTTAGCCATTCCAGAGCCAGCCAACTTTTTGGCTTGTAGTGGCATCTGTGCAAGAAAGAAGAATAGAGCATGTTCCCTCTTCCTCATGCCATATTGCATAAATGCATAAGAATCATAGAAATGAAAAAAAAATATAAAATAAAAGCATCGTTACAAAGGCTGGAAGGGAAATCATGAGACATAACACGTAGGAAAACGAATGGTCACGTTACAGCTCAGCAGAGGCATTCTCTCCGAATCCTATATTCTGCCATAAAATCCACAGCAGTGGATATTACTGATGAACCACTCCGGCAGTCAAATGAACTCCAGCACTAGGAATTATTTCCCAGTAGAACAGATCATAACCAGCCCTTTTTTTCCTACAACCCATTTTTTAGGCTTAGATAGTTTTCATCAAAGCGACAAGCTACAAACCCAGGACAGAAAAAACATCCATATTGTGCAAAATAGGTCACAACAGACAAAATGGGTATTCGAGATGCATGAATGCGTGCCACGTGTGTAACTCTCTATACCTAGAGCTGTGTGTTCTTTTGTCCCTCAATAACGTCACCACTTCCCCCATGTAAGTTCATCACTGACAATGAGCGTTTCTGGACAGAGCTGGGCAAAGTACATTTCAACAGCAACAGTGCAGCTCCTGCAGTGATGAATAAGGACCCTGAGAGTTCAGGATGTGGTTTCTAACTCCACTTGCATTATACTCACCACATCTGCAGCAACACAAAAACTCTGTCAAAATTTTCGTTTTGTGTGGAAGGGAATTAACTCGTATCCATGTTTACTTCACCAAAGGAGTAGGAAGAAGTCCATTAATGCATCAAGTAAGATGAAAAGCTACTAAAAGAGGCTTGTAGTAGCAGTTATGACTAAAATCTGATTAGCAGAATCACTTTGTCAATCAGGTTGAGAAGAACCAAGAATATTTAGGGACCAGATTTTCAGAAGCCCAACTCTGATATTCACATTAAAATGGTGGCCTGACTGCCAGCAATATTTTGCCTGCAAGTGTCTAGCAGGCAAATCATCAATTGAGTATCGATGGGCATCAAACAGTAGCAGCATTTTCAGCATTGTATTTGCTGTATTTAGAACTTTATAATTAAATTATCTTTCCCCCAGTAAAGTACCAGTCCTGTTGTTAGCATGACACTACATACTGTACTTTTGAACAGACGTCAATGTTGTTTTCTCTCCATCATAATGTTATCTTACAAGTTTCAATGTCAATCAGCACCACAGGGTTAATGTAGGTCACAGATAACAAAGCCACAGGCCTGTTTAAATTGCTAGCTTCACACAATGACCATCTCATATTTATAAATTCTTAAAATGTTTTCTTCACTTAGCCATGCTAAGCACACCACTCCAAAACTTGAGTTCACATTAAATGAAAATATTGATGATTTGACCCAAAATACCTGGAAATAAAATCTCTTTTACTCTGAAGGAAAAATTTCCTCCTCAATTATGTTAATGGATATTTATATTAGAAGACTCTGTATTTCAGAAATCAGTTATTTAATGCTCAATATTCTTTTCAGCAGATGAAGAGGTAGGTATATTTCCACACAAGGAAAAAAACAAAAACAAAATAAAAAAAAAATCAAAAAAAAAAAAAATAAAAAAAAAAAAAAAAACAAAATAAACCTGTAACAGACACTAAATTAAATCAAGTAATTTCTGAAAAGTCAAACACTGTTCTCACAATACATAAACATGATGTTTCTGAAGATACTCTTCAAGGAGGACAAGAAAAGTTGCGCGTTCTGGTTAGATAATACATTGTAAATTGAAATTTAATAAATTTCTGGAAAGAAAACACAAGTATTCAAACGCTACTTCCTTCCCCCCTCCCTTCCCCAGAGAAATGTGGGTGCCAACAAAGCTGGTTGCATCAATGGTAGTTTTAACTTTTGGACTGCTAAACATAGAATTAACTGCAATTCTTCCTTACATTCACCAACACCAGCAGTCTACAAGTTTACACAGAGATCATATGCATGATAATTACATAATTACAATAGAAATTCAACTTTTTGTTCTTAAAACAATCTTCATAAATAATGAAAATATCTGTGTTCTAGCTCTTCAGTAACCTAAGGTTAATTGGTACAGATAGTGTTTTTTTCTTCCTTTTATAAACCAAACTGTAGGTTCCTCACAGCCAACAATGGTTAAGGCCTGGATCAAGTTACTCTCCTTTTGCTTTTCCCTTTTTCTGCTTTTTTCCATTTTCCACCACTGGATTATTTTCTGGTTTGCTTACTCCATTTGCAACAGCACCGTTTGCTATTTTGCCATTCTTTACAGGTTCCTTGGGCAGCTTATATGTCCGATAGTAGAAGTTACCAAACAAGAAAATGAAGGTGATAGCATAGAAAATTACACCCCAGTGCATCCATTTAGGAAAAGGACAATCAATATAAATAGACAAAGCTGTGTGGCCGATAGTCACATGGAACTGCACCTGAAAGACAGAAAGCACGTAATCAAAAAGGTTTGGATATATTTTGTAGGTCTGCACCCGTGCATGCTAATGTATTAACTCATGAAAACTGAGAAACAGTGAAGCAGGGGGAAACTATATTTGGCTGTCACAATATGCAACCTACTAGCTCTAAAGTGGATTTGAAAACTCAAATAAACAAACAAACAAATAAATAAAAACATGCAGAGATATATTCAATTGTAATGATATTCCTTTAGATTTTTCCTTAAAACACAGTGGTGATTTCATGGTACTCAGAATAGGATAACCACATGCTTGGTAACTGAGTGCTTGCAGATATGAGTGTTGAGGAGAGTTGTTAATGCCAGTCTGAGGTTGAGCTGTGAAGTCATCTTTAGCCCTTTTCCAGTCTCATAATGACTCTTATTATGCCATTAATAAATAAGTCATTGTTTGTTGAAAATAAAAACCTCTTAGAGCTTAAAAATGCCCATGATCAGTAATAAGTATTTAAGAAGACTTCTTCACACAACGGTTGTATACTTAAGCAATTAGTTTAACTGCTTAATTACATTTAAGAATATGATCATTTCTAACTAGACTTGTGAGTATAGGACAGCTAAGAACTTTAGATAGGGACAGCACCTGTTCCAAAGCTGTACAGAAGCAAATCTACTCAGAGGCAATAGCTCCTCAAACGAATGGAGAAATTTTACTTACCAACTGCAATATAGTCAAGTACCGTTTCCACCACAGATATTTCTGAACTTTAGGGCCACAGGCAGCTAATCCGTAATACATGTACATAATAACATGAATAAATGAATTCATCTGAGCTCCAAAAAAAGCTGTCCAGAAACAGAAGGAAGATTTCCATGTAATTAAAAAAAAAAAAAAAAAAAGAATCTATTCTAGTATTATTCACGCGATAGTAAGCATCACAAAGCACAGGGCATGCTGGACTTCCATCTTTGAAACATTCGGTTGTGTAGTGCAGACCTCACTGATGACATGCATTGAAATAGCTGTTTGTGCAAGTAGGTGTCACTGCTCTCATGCAATTACTTAAGCAAAAGCTTTTTATAATGTTTTTGTTGAATAGATTGAAGTCATGCATTACACGTTAGTTATTGTAGTGTAAATGCAATGGCTTTGCTAAGGGAGCTATTAAAAGCAGTATTCAACAGTGTAAAGTATAAAGCAGTTGCATCTGAACTTCAGTTTGTTAAGCTGTAATGAAATGTGTAAAGTTAACATCTCAGCAAGACATCAAGAAACCCACATGGAAGTTTGAATAAAGAGGCCAAAAAACAACACAAAGCAAAACCTCACTTGTGGCTGTAAGACTTTTAAGAGAGTTGCAAAATTAGTTTGTTTAGATAGCTCATCTCTGTTTTTTTGTTTATGACTTACAAAATCCAGCATTCTTACATAAAAGTATAGTACTTTTTCCAGGATGATCCATGCTGGAAACAAAGATCAGTGTTCATGTTTGCATTAAGATCTCTTTGCTCTTTGCATTTAACAGTGACAAACTAGATCATTTTCAGGTCTTGTTACTCTACCAGAGAGGCTAAAAAGGGAGGTGATGTATAAGATCAAGATAATGCAAAGAGTAGCTGCTGAAATCAGACAACTCGGATACCCATCTGTGGCAAACTACTAGGATAATCTAAATGTTTGATAATTTATAACAGCTCTATCTAGGCATACAATATCTCATCTACAAGCATGAGATATTTATAGTAAATGAGAGCCATAAAGTTTTAGGGTGGTTTGACAAAAAGTTACGTATGGAGTTTACTGTATGTTATTCTAAGTATCTTAAGCCTAAAAGCACATTAGTAACAGAATTGGGTATTTTCCCCAAACCATCAGCTCTGTAGAGCATATAATTTGAGACAAACAACAACAAAAAAAACGCCACAACAAAAAAAAAATGGCAAAGAAGGTACAATTTAGGAAAGAGAGGATGTGGCAGGAACAATGGAATAAAATTCATTGACGTAGGTCTTAGAAAGTAAGGACAAAAAAAAGGCTGATAATGAAATACAGACTTGTGTCATGAATAGGTTTTAGAAGTTAATTGATGGATTTATTGGCTCACCTTCAAGGGAAGGTTTCAGAACTTTATATGTCTCTTTTTACAAAAAGATAGCAAACCCCAAACTCAGACATAATGACAAAATAACATCTCTGTTAACTTCATTACATTTGCACACAGATTGTTGTTCATAATTAGATTTTGCAGTTCTTTGTATCTGCAAAAATTGAAGTTAGGCAAGACACATTCGTCTTTCTATTTCATACAGAACAAAGACAGTTTTGAAAACAGAACTTCATGCTTGCAGTTGATGCCCACGAGGAAAAAAAAAAAGAAGTTTTGCAATTCATTAGACTATGGGCCCTGGTGTCTTTTCCTCCCCCACATTTCCCACAGAGGAAGATGATACACATTAAAGTTACTGCACTTCTTCAATGCTATTTAAACAGCCTTCTACATAATAATCCTAAGTCCAGTAGAACTTTTTTCCATTGGTTATAAACAACAATAATTCTGTTATACGTCCACTCAAAATACGGGAGGATGGAAACTCACCTTGTCCACCTGCAACCCACTTAATACCAATCCACCACAAAGTGAACATGGTGAAATGGTGATAGACATGAAGAAAACTAATTTGGTTGAATTTCTTCCTCAGGATGAAGAACACTGTATCTAGGTATTCAATTCCTTTCGAGACATAATACCACCATAAAGCAGCAGCTATCTGCAATGAGAAAATAAATAAATAAATCAGTGGTTTCAATGTACAGTTTGAATGGAATTAAATTATCTCCAGCTATCTAATGCAAGAGAAGAACATCTCTTCCATCTCCCCAAATCCTGGAAAGTGTTGCTGTGGAACCATCAAACACCTGAAAGTACGAGTAAGAACAAAACCAATACTCCGTTCATCTACTCTGGATGTAGTAGTAGTATTCTGAGTGCGCTGCTCACAGATCATTACCACAAAAAAGAACTAAAAGTATTAAGAACATTACTATCTCTGAACAGTTCACCCAAGGAGTTTGTGTCCTCATTTTGAATCTTGAGCTTTGTGGGAGACTACCAGACCTTACCGTTCTTATAGAGCAACACTGATACAGTCAGAACAATGAGGCTGAAAATTCATGGTGAAATGAGCTGCAAAGGCTGAAACTTCATATTAAGTTTTTCAGTATCACAAGCACATGGATGGGAGGACACCAAATCATTCAACAAGCTAGGCTGAGGTAAAGATTTCACATCTGTTAGGGAAATATTCTACTTAGTTTCTTCTGGTCTATTCAATAACACTCTTTGGAAATCAACATTCCCCTAGTGGCTGTATTCCATTCAGGGAATGGAAGAAATGAGATCATGGCAGTCACACAAGCCACACATATAACCCATCTATCCAATACAGTAGTGTAGCACACCTAAACTTCCCCCACTCTCAGTCCACCAATTGCAGCAGATAAAACATGAACACGGCCTCCTGTTGAAACCAGAATATTGCTATACCAGGTTTAGCACAGAAGTTCTGTGTAGTAATTTGCTAATACAGTGATGTTGGAGTACATTGTTTGTGGGGACTCCCTTCCAGATCATGAAGCATAGCAATGACTGTAGTTCCTGGCACTGCAAGTCGACTAGTTTGATATGCAAGGGTGGGACCAGAATGTATCCTAGATGGTGACTCATAAATAGAATTTCAAAATAAACAAACAAACAAACAAAAAAGATGGAAATGGCACCACCTGCAAGAAAAGCAGGCAATGTCATAACACACCTATTTGCAAGAAGTGTACATCATTTTTCAGGACTCAACTGAAGGCAAATCACGCTTTCTTACCTTAACGTGTGAAATAACTCCACCACCCACTCAGTCCCCAGGGAAGATAGATAAAAGAAAAAAATTAATAAGAGGGCAGCAGCTTCCCTGATAGGGATATTTAAGAGTATGGCTGAGTGAGACAATAGAAACTGGAAGAATAAGCAGCAGCGAACAATCACAGAAACATGAACGATACAGCCCTGTCTGCTGTTTTCCTTTATGTCTCCAAAAGAGCCAGAAAGAAATATATCTCTCCTCAGAATAAGCTTGTCACAACCATAAGTGGACTGGGAACATTTTAAGAAATTACAGCAGAAGCCCAAAAAAAAAAAGAAGGCAGAAGAGTGCCGCAGTTCTGCATTGCAGACTGCAGTTTCCCAAAGGGACTGCACAACTTATTGATGCCAAACTGCAGACTTCTGTGTAACTGTTACTCTACACCCTTCTCCCTAGCAGACCCAGTACAGCTCAGATCTCAGGAAGAAGACACAAATGTCAATTTTGTATCAAAAGATACATGGCAAAGTTGAAGAGATGCTTGATGAGAGAGAAAGGACGCTCACAGGTAGTGGAGCTCCCAGACATGCATGCAAGTCGCAAGAACTATCAATACATGTTACCCAATACCCAGCACAGCTCTGCCTCTGGGACAAATAGGCATGTGTACAACAACACCCACATCAAGGCTTTGTCTCACACCCATGGATTAGCATTACAGCACAGCATCTTTTACAGATCTTTGCTAAAGCTGCATCTTTTAAATAAATTAAGATAAACATCTTTTCATCTCATGAGTTGACAGTAAACACTTTGGACTGTATCCATGGACAGACCAGCACTCACACTCGTTGGAAGTGCTGCCTTCTGAGAAAACTGCAAAGAATCAATAGGTCAGCTACAAGCAAACTGCCTGAAAAGCTCAAAGCTGCTGTGTATTTTGTTAAAGAAACTGTGGAATAACTGGTAAATTTACTGCATGACATACAGCAAAATGTATGAGAAAAATCCAACATTAAACTACTTTATGCCCAGGATGTTTCTGGAAAGTCATTTAGCACTTTATTTCTCCTCTTTTTAATTCTAACTGTCTTGCAGAGAAAGCAATTACAGCACGTGGATCAAAGTCGGCTTAACTTTTTATCAAAATGCTTCCCATTACTTAAGAATAAAAATAGCCTCCTTTTCTCCACAGGATAATAACTGCTGATTATTATGTTTATATAGATTTTTTGCCTGAAAGCTCTTTTTTTTGTCCTCCTGCTTTCCATTCTGAGGTTTTACTACTATTTATTCTTTCAATGGACAGGTTTCAGGTATTGATCTAATCTCAGAGCTCCCAAAGTTTTATGAAGGCATTTTGATCATTAGCTTACAAATGCAGAAAAAAATCAAACGGATGTTACATTTGTTCCCCAAAGACATGCAAGCTATCAGTGACAGAAGGTGGAAAGTAGAACAATAACCGACATGTAAGCTATTTAAGGAGTGGATGGTTACTGTAAAACTTTTCCTGTAAAGCATCAAAAGTTATGACCTAATCCATAGTCTTTCTTTGGACATAGCATGAAAGAAAGATATAGCTTAAGAGAAAAATATGCATTAAAACAGGTGTACTCCTGTAATGAATAATACTATTTATGACCATACAATTTCTGTCAGTTTTCAGATGCATCAAATGTAAATCTATTAAAACACCAGATGGCACAAAAGATTACACTATAGCCTAGGATTAAGGGAGTCAACAAGAGGTCCAATCCTATGAACTCTGCTTGCTGCAGGGTTTTTGAACAGAGGGCTGTTTTAACATGGAACTCTGCTCCTGAACCCTCTTCTCTCGTTTGAGGTTGAGGCAGCCATCCAGAAAGGGGGTGTAGGGAACAGGACTTCTTTTTTAAAGAGAAGTCATATTCCTTCTGCTTCATTTATATAATTTTATTTATAGAACCACGGGGCTTATTTTATTAAAATTGAAGTTCTCTTTTCACAGAAATTTAGAGGAAACTATTCAATCTGTAGACTCATTTAAAGAATGCAAGGAAAAGCAAGCAGACTACAGTTACAACCACAACTCATCATTGCGATTACAATCAGCACACTTAAAACTAAAAACTAATTCACTGCAGATTCTGACTTTTAATTCTCATCTCTCCAGAAATACCAACAGAAGATATCAACCTGTTCTGCAAAACAAGAACATGCATGCATAAGCAGAGGGTGCAAGTGACTATTCACAGACATTAAAACATCTTAATTCACACAGAATTACGAAATCCTTTACACCAAATACTGGAGCATCTAAAGGAGAACTCCTTGCCTGGATTTACAAGGGCTGCTCTGAAATTAATGTCTCCTATGTTATTATGTTGGGCCACAATGTCAGAGGCAAGTGTTGGTGGGATGGCAGTAGAGGTTGAGCCTTTTCGCCAATATTCCATTACATTTTGTTGCTGTGCAACAGATGGCAGCACAGGGGCAGTCTGACAGAATGGCATCTGACATGGAAGTGCATATGAAGCAAATGAGTACCATTGAATTTCTCCATGAAGAAAAAATGACACCCATTCACTGAACATTTATGGAGATGAAACAGTGGAGGTTAACAAAGTGAGGCAGTAGATGGTGCATTTCAGCAGTGGTAACATGAAAGACAAACCATGTTCTGGATGGCCATACAGAGCTGTCATACCATGAAATATCATACCATGTCTCCATCAGCTCATCTGTGCAGATCGGTAGATTACGAACAGGGAACTGTACACTGAGCTTAATATTGACTTCAATGCCTTGGAAACAATGGTGACAAAGTTTATGCCAGGTGAGTCCCACAAACGCTCACACAGGAACAGAAAGAATACTATATGCAAGTCTGTCAGGACCTACTGAACCAATATTAGGCTGTAGGTGATGGTTTCCTGAATCACTGTCATTAACAAGGATGAGAAACGGTGTCACCACTACCAGCTGGATCAAAACTGCAGTTCACAGAGTGGCAACATGTGAATTCCCCATTGAAGGAAAAGTTCAAGACATAGCCCTTTGGGGGTAAAATAATGTGCACTGTCTTTTGGGATAGGAAAGGGATGATCTTTCTGGATTTCCCAAAATATGGACAAACCATCAACTCTGATCGCTACGTTGCAATGCTGACTAAGCTGAAGGCTCAAACATCCAGTGTCAGGTCAGAGAAGACAACCTTTCCCTTGCAACACAATAATGCCAGACTGTATATCAGTTCAAAGACCATGGAGCACACTGCCAAACTTGGCTGGACTGTTTTATCACACCCACCACATAGTCCATATTTGATACCTTCTGAGTTAAATCTCTTTGGGCTGATGAAAGATTGACTGTATGCACAGCATTTTCCTAGCAATGACGTCATCATAGCAGCTGTGAAACAGTGGATCACCTTTGCTGGTGCATATGTTTATGAGCATGGTATGGGTATGCAGGATCCTGTTCATCGCTGGCAAAAGTGCAGAGCTAATTGTGGTGAATATATTGACATTCAGTGCTTTGTAGCTGAGAATGTGCTCTATCAAATGGTGTTATCTTGCTCTTTGTACTTAGTGTATTTTCATAAATAGGAGGCGTTACTTTCAGAGTGAGCTACATCTCACCTTTTTGCTTTTATTTACTCTGAAATTATAACCAAAATATTCCTCTAAGATGCAGCTCCATCAAAAGCCCCTGTTGAGGATTTTTCCCCATTTTTTCTTGAATGCTGTTTTTTTAAAAAAACGAATCATGAAACACAGTCCTCAACAACCCACCAGCACAGTAAGATGGCTATCCACTATATCCAGAAGATATTTCTGCACTTTTGAAGTCTAGTTTCCATCCCCTGCTAGCTCCAGTTGCCCACTCCCTCTTGTAGGACAAGAGCCAGTCGAACTCAGATGAGATTACAGTATAGATAGAGGTTCAAAACAGTAAGTAGTGGACCAACTTCTTCACACTATGTGTAAACTAATTGAAGAATTAACTGTCAATGGATGTCAGAAGCCTGGTAAAGTTAAAGAAAACATACAGACTAATTCATGGAAGCACACCCCCTGAAGAATCAGGGAAACAAAGAGACTACCTCTGCCTCAGGAGGTCTGTAAGCTGTGGATTGCTGGCACTGCACTCCACAGGGCAAGTGCCACCACATGTCCTGTCTTACACTGCTCCCTTGAAATAACCTCTGGTTATTTGTCTTAAGACAAAAGTGGTTTGGACAGGAGAAGCAAAATATCCCTCTGTCATCCAAGACTGCCAAATCTTTGCTTTGGAACTGCTAACCAGCTCTCTGGACTCCCTGTAGGCAAAAAAAGATCCTTTGAGCAGGCCACTACATGGCGACTTCGTATTTGCACTTTATCCAGAAATGATAAAGATACAGAGAAGATATCAGGACTTCTAAATTTCCATTCAGATTGCCACATGCAATTAGTTTGACAGTATTTGTTCCAGCTTCCCAGCCTCTGTAATAAAGCATGATACTCTCAGAAGTTGGCCAGATGCTTACTTTAGACTCCTTGGTTAAATTCAGTACAAGTGTAGAAGTATAGTTTTCTACTCACTGCTTATTGCCTTAAATTGAGAATTTACTCAGAACTACGAGATTATGATCATGACAAGATGCTGCTATCTTGTCCAATAGCAGATTAAACAACTACTGAAACACTTCAGAAAACTCAGCATTTTTCCCAACTCATCACTGCAAATTGAGCATATTACAACCTAGAAGTTTAGAAATAAAGTTTATGCAAATCCACAAAGTTGTGAAATCTTAAAAAGCTCAGAAATAAAAAGAATCTTGGCCACACATACCATAGGCAATTAATATATTGTACTGGTCATTTTGTCTTCATTATTTAATAATCCTTTGTTCCTCATAATAAACAAATTAGAAGACAATTCTGTTGATCGGGTCTCCTATCTGTATAGCCTGTCTACGCATACACCTGAAAGTGAAGCTATTAAATAGCTTTCATGTACAAACTGCTACATCTTTTCTGCTTAACTATAATAAAAATGCCTTTAATTTATTTCACCACAGTCCCTCGCTATCATTCAGCTGAGTATCAGGGCATTCTATTTTGCTTGCCTATTGGAAAAAGAAAAAAAACACAAATAAACAACAACAACAAAAAACCCTCAAGCATTTTTTATACTTCAATTATTTGCTTTTAAACAACATAATAGAAGTATTTAAGTGAACAACACAATGAATCCACAATACTGGTAAAGACAAAAGACAAGTGACTATCACTGCTGTTCTTCAATATCAGCCATTATACAGAAGTTTTAAGACACCAAGTTGTCTTTCTCACTACCACTCCTGCCACTTACACAGGTGTTTGAGTACCCATGAACAGTCATTTTGTTGAAACAGTTTTTTCAAGATGTGCTATAGCCATCCAAGGTTCTTAGATCACAACACGCTTCCATTGCATTTTTAGGAACATGTTATAATCTGTAGTGGATGAAACTTGCAATGACAGCTGCAAGATTCTCAAGAGTCAGCTCTGCTGGAAGATAAGGTTTAACACATGAGCTAGTCAACAGAATTACTTAAGCTAACAAGCATCCGCACTTTGATTTTAATTTGAATGCTTTCCAAAATACACGCATTTGAAATCTAAGCTTCTGCAACGAAATGTACTGATAAAACATTTGCCAGAAGCTAGCAAGAGTTCATGAAGCCAAACACAATAAAGAAGACAAAAAGTTGCCTCACCAGTATCAGTGAAGTGCAACCACAGTATGTGCTGACAAATCTTACCTGCTTTGATCTAGAACTACACCTTTACTGTGGTTACACTGCATCATAAACTGCAGCATAGGCTGGCAACCAAAGCACGCACACAAAATTTATCCTGGCTCATGCAACAGGGGCTGAAGCCAGGGATGGTATCTTTAAGGCTACGCTTCCTTGCAGCAGTCAGACGAAAGTTAATGCAAACACACTGATGTTTGTGATTAACCCAGCTATGTGTAACCTAATCAAGCCTGAAGCAGTCTGAGAATGTAACGGGATACAGTATGGCTGACAGCACGAGTTTGGAAACTGTATTTTCAGACAAAACTTATAACATGGTGTTATATATAAAACACACACACACACCAATAATAATAATAATAAAGAAATACTCACCCTAACTTCGTAAACATTATCTGAATAATCCACAGTCTGGCAGACGTAGCTGTACCCTCGAGCTCTTGATGATAAAAACAGCTGAAAATATTAAAGCCATACATGAGGAGGAAGATACTATATAAACCAAGTTCAAAACAGTTAACAAATTTCTTGCTGCATCAAACTTACCTGTATATAGTACTTTAACTGTCCTAATTTGTTTTAATAATGGAGAAAACCAGTATTTAGTTTTAACAATCTAACACTGAGCATTTTTTCCCTATTATATTAAAAGTACTAATTTCCTTGCATGTATTTCACCAGATAATTAGAGACCTGAACAAATACAACCTTAAGATACTCAAACATGATTCTTCTCTTAGAGGGCTCTCGATTCAGAAACAAAAGACACCTAGTTGCTTTCATGAAGAATGATAGAAACACAAATGCTGTGACAGCTCAGAGAAAAAAGCATTCTCTCCAACAGACAGGGATTAGACAATCTGCATCTACCATTCTTAGAACAATGTACCAATCAAAATCCAGAAAAAAATCCCTGAAAAGCCAATGCTGAGCACCCGTAAAACATATTTAGAGACACTGATGAAGAGAACTGCCCCAGTTTGTGCCAAGTTTGGAATGGCCTAAAGCATATCATGTGCTCCTGTAGAGCCATGCCAAATAAAGTGTATTGCAATAATCAAAGCAGGAAAAGATAAACATTTGAGCAAGTTTTCATTGGAAAGAAGAGCACTTGCCTAGAGCTGTACAAGATTCAAGTAATACTTTTAATTTTGATGTTTGCATATGCCATGATCCAAGATTGCTTATAGCCGGGTAATTCCACTCTGTTAAGGTGCAAAAAGATAACATAACTTGTAAACTGGGAACTGTTACAGTAAAGAAAATTAATGCAAGAACATCTCTAAAACAATCAAAGATCTCAAGAAAGAAATTCAACTATTTCTGTGTCACCAAAGCTTGTTTACAAGCTACTGCAAAACCACTATTCTTCCTGTGGTTCCACATGGGCATGAGCACATCTGAACATATGAGAGAACTACAGAATAGCTTTGTGTGCATCGTTACAGAAACTAACCATTTTCTGCTGTGGTCTGTGATAATTAGGTAATTTCTCCAAAGTTCACTTGGCAAAGGCAATAATAAATTTACTTCCCTAGCCTGAAGCTACTTCTTCAAAATGGAGTAAGAAATACATGATTTTGTGGCAAAATGGGGCTCTGCGCCAGAGACTTCTGAGTGTTTGAAGATAAATTTGCATCTAAATCTCAATCTAAAGTTGAGACCAATATATGAGAGTTTTGGACTGAAAAATCTAGCAGCATTTTACGATTCATCATTTTAATCTATGTTATCAAATTGAACAATGCACTTAGTAACCAGGATGAATATTTAAATAACATTTAAATTTAAAAACAAAATCTATGGATCTTATCAAAAGCACTTCACATTCAAATCCTATTCTTAGCAATACACAGAAACTTCAGCCATTCACAAAATACAAATAGAGTGTCATCTTAGCTGTATCAACTACATTACTCATGACAATTACAACAGGAGCACATAGGTAATGTGAACCTCATATGGACTGAAGTAGAAGTTGCCTGGCTAAAGACAACATTTGAAACTTGAATACTTGTATCAGTCCCTAAGACTGAGAAAAGTCACTTCTTATTACAAGTGTTGTATGAACAGCTTGCTTGGTTTAACATCCATTGAATAACCAATTGGACCCATTTGAAATAGCAGGAAATTAGAACCTCTGTCTGCAGCTGGGCAGTTACATTCATTTGTATATGAATTCAGTGGTTTGACAATGCTACACAAATACATTTATTATCTTATAAGCAACAGAGCTTTGAATATGAACTGACCATAAGCTTGGTGTAATTCAGCTTATGGATAATACAGACTCATTAAGAAAAAAGTGAAAGAGACAGATACAGGAAAAAAAAAAAAAAAGCAGTGAACTCATTTCAGAGGAATTTCAGTTTTAACCTGCCAAGACGCCTCATCAATTTTATCCATTTTCACAATTATCTTTAGGTGACAGCACTAAATTCTGGGTTATCTGCAATATCTCATTACACTTCTGAATAGTGCAAGGAGACAATTTAGAGGAAATTACGAGGTGTTACGGCAAAGAATTATGACTTAAAAACAACTAATCAACTAGTACGAGGATTTGGAGAAAGGTCAATATAAAGAAAAATCCTGTTTTCCTGGCAAAAGTGTTGAACAGGCCATCTTGAAGAGAAATTCTGTAATTTTAACCATGTTATCTGTTTCCTTATTTCTGGAAATACATATTGTAAATCCACAATCTTTCAGGATCCACAGTCTTTCAGGAAGGCCCTTAACCCTCATGAGCAAAATCACCGTAACAAAAACTACTTCGTAGGATCATATGTATTCTGAATCACTATTCTAGAAAAATGATTTCCAAACTGTTAAATAATTCCCCTTAAATCTTTGTGGATTCCAGTTATTCTCCCCAGTATTTACGTTAACATAAATCTAAGAAAATCTTGGTCTAGATAGTGTACAAATTCTTTATATATATCCATCTAGGTATTTTATCCAAATCACAATGTACCTAACTACCTAAATGCTCATGTGAAACACAAATTCCGTTTTAAAAATCTGGGCCAAACCCCCTACAACAGACATAAAACGCATAAGATTATTTTAATTTTGCATCTGCAGATGCCTTCAAACCTTAGTAGGAACTCCCTCCTGTAAGAGTGCATACACACCTCTTTGAAAATGAAGAAGTTGAGTAGAACCATTCCAAAGTTGTAAACAACCAACAGGAAACGTAACTGGAAGGGCTCTCTTGTCTTCATCCATTTGGGGCCCAGCCAAACAGTGAGGAGATAAATAGTGCTTATAGTCAGTGTTGGAAATGGAGACTGCATCAAGGGCCAATCATCGACACGCTTGTCTGGGGAGGATGAAGCAAACAGAAGGAGTCAAACTCTAAACAAATTTCATCATCGTTTTAGGCACTGCATTCATTAAATATTATTTTCTCCTAGAATATCTGCATCACATAGCAGAAACACAATATATTCATTCTAAAGGACTTAAAGAAAATAGTTTAAAAAAATCACATTACTTCGTATAGAGACTCATTAAGCTAAACAAGTTCATTCCAGTTCTACAATCCAAAACAGTAAAAAAAAAATAAATCAGGTAGCCCAAACTCAATCCAGTAATCCCCCAAAAAGCATTTTACTTACAATGATCGGTGACCGCAGCAGCAATATAACCAAACATTCAACACCATTCATTGAACCATAGAATATTCAAAGTTAGAAGGGACCCACAAGGATCACTGAGTCCAACTCTCAGCTCCTCACAGCACCATCCAAAATTCAAACCCTATGTCTGAGGCCACTGTCCAAATGACCCTTGGACTCCAGCAGCTTGGGTCCATGTCCAGTGCCCTGGGCAGCCAGTTCCAGGGCTCGACTACCCTCTGGTGCAGAACATTTTCCTAACCTGACCCTCCCCTGCCACAGCACTATACCATTCTGTCAGGTCCTGCTGCACTCACAGAGAGCAGAGCTCAGCGCTGCCCATCCGCTCCCTGTGAGGAGCTGCAGCCACTATGAGGCCTCCTCCCAGCCTTATCTTTTCTAAATTGAAGATATCTAAGGGACCTCAGCTGCTCCTCAGAGATCTTACCCTCCAGATCCTTCATCTAAATCCTTTGGATGCTCTTTAACAGTTTTGCATCCTTCTTATATCTTGGTGCCCAAACCTGCACCCAGTGCTGGAGGTGAGGCCACACAGCACAGAGCAGAACAGGACAAAACCCTTCCCCTCACCTGTCGGCAGTGCCTGATACACTCCAGGGTATGGTTGGCCCTTTTGGCTTCCAGGGCACACTGCTGGCTCATGTTCAACTTTTTCTCAGCCAGAACTACCAGACTTCTTTTCCCATGGGGCTGCTCTCCTGCATCCTCCAGGGCTATACATAGAGACTGCCCTGTCCCAAATGCAGAATCCAGCACTGCTCTTGTTAAACTTCGTGTGGTTGCTGATTGCCCAGCCCTCCAATCATAGAATCATTAAGACTAGAAAGGACCACTAAGGTCATCTAGTCCAGCAGTAGGTCTGTCATCGTAACATCCAATAACCATGTCACTATGTTTCTCAAGAACACTCTGCAAGATTTCTCTACTCTCAAGGGAAACAACTGCTCCTCCCAATTTAGTATCACCTGCAAACCTACTTTGTACACATTTGAGTCTTGAGACTAGATTGTTTGTAATAACACTTTTAAGAAGTGTTTTAAAAAGAAGAGAACTTCTGCAAATGGAAGACACATAAATTTGGCAAATGCTGATAAAGTTAACAGATTTCTTATTTTAAAATTTGGCATAAAAATCCCCCACTACATATACTTTACATAGAGTATATGGTGTCAAATAACTTTCCTATTTGACGCATATCTGTCTGACGTGTTTCAGACAAAAAAAAACCAAAAAAACGTAATAACATTATTGAAAAAATACTAGATAGAACAGTTCAGAATGCTCAGCTTAGAGTAGTCTATGCTTCTGTACTGGAGACAACAGGGTTTTTTTAAACTGCCTTAGAGTCACTCTTGGGATCTAGCATTGCACATACTCTAGGGCCCAGAATTTGCTATATAAAGTCCTGGATCTATGTCAAAAGAAGCATTCAGCCTGAGGAACCAGTGAAATTCAGGATTAAAAGATGGCTTTGCCACAGAGGAAGGATGGAAGTGACTACAGTAATGTCTCTTTCCTCATTTTCTCAGTGTTTTCTTGTGCCCTTCTTATGAAGGCTAATCTCTGGCTATAGCAATAGATAGAAAGTAACTGTTTCATTACTAACAGCCTGGCAGATGCTGAAGTCGGTGCAGAAGGAGAGCAAGAGGTGTTCCAGGCACCCACAAGCACCACATGGAGTGGATCTCCACATGCAGTCACAGAGGAGCCCACAGTGCAGTGGCGGATGAGGCCCAAAGGAGCCACAGCCATGGATACCCCCAGAGAAGCAGCCAGACCAGAGCTGCAACCTGTGGGGAGCAGCCTGTAGTGGGGTGGGAGGGCTGGGGGAGCTGCACTCCTGGGGAGCAATGCCCAAAGGGTGGGCCCTGTGGTATGGAGCCGTGTTGGCGCAGTGCTAAGAGAGCTGTAGCCCATGGGAAGTCCACGCAGGATCAGTTTGGGAAGGACAACATCCCATGGGAGGAACCTTGTGGAACATGGGCAGAGAGTGACCATGAGGGAATGGCAGAAACCAAACACTACAGACAGATTTCAGTCCCCATTTCCCATTCCCATGTGTCACTTGTGGGGAAAAGGTAGGTAAGGGTGGATAGGAGGAAGGTGTCTGTAGTTTGCTTTTAGTTCTCACAGCTCTGGTCTATTATCAGTAGGTAATAAATCACACGAATCTCTCTAGACTGAGTCTGTTTTGCACAGAACTCTGGGGCAATGAGGTAGGAACAGAACAGCACTGCCATTCCTTCTCATTCCATTCTCCAGCCACCTTGCCTTGGTGGTTAAGAACACACATTAGAACCATATTTTTAGAAGCAGATGTCAGGAGACTTTCTGTATTTCTAATAAATCCCACACATTGTAGTCTACAGAAAGACAGCATGTACAGCACTGACTCATCTCGCTTCCTGTTGATTTTACAATATTTAACCTGCAAATTGCAAATACAGTGCTTTTTAGGACTGAAGCCATCAGTCTTAATAAGAAGCGGAAAAGGAGAAATAGAAACTAGCCTAGCTGCTTCCATTATGACTGTTAACAAAAGAGACAAACAAGAGAGAGGCAGCGTTGTTTTTGTGCATGGAAACCTGCAGTGAGCTGGATGCTGCCAGAGTGATAGCAGTCAGACTTGGCACTGCAGCCCCTGACAGAAGCCACAGGCAAACAGAGCAAGGAGCATAGGGAGGACTGGCAAAAAAAAAAAAGAAATCTGGCTGTGAAAATAGGGGCAGTTAAATACAATGGAAGAAAAAAAGAAAAGTTGCCTTTTACACTTCAGCAAGTCCCTGGGACAGACAATTCTATTGCAATATAATGTACTCTGTGTAAAATAACTGCTGTCCAGTATAGTACAGTGAGCTGACACAGAAAGAACTGCCCCATTTTCCACACCTCATAGAATATTACCTACTGAAACTGAAATGACACTGCTGTGTTGCAATTATTACACTATGATCTCCCTTTTAATTCAATTCAATTTCCTCTTGCTTTTAGTGATCACCCAACAAAACATAGCTAAAAAAACAACAGTTTTTTAAAAGACCATTAAAAAAAAAACATAGTAAAGGAGATTGTCATTTCCACATGATATGAGGCAGTGGGCAGAGATTTATTTCTGCCAAGTAAGGAGAAAGATTTCACTTTTTAATTAAGACAGTTCAGGAATAGTCAACGTGACAAGCTTTAATCAAATCTGCATCTTGCTTCAGACACTATAGTGCACAAAATGTAAAGAGCAAGAAAAGCAAGAGGCTTTCCCAGTCTCCTTATGTTGTTTAAGCAGTCAGGGACACAGTGGCTTCTATTTTCTGACCTGGCATTTCATTGCATCCTAACTGCTAAAGTGATGACTCTGAAGACATGAAAGTGGAAGATTTGAGATGAACAGGAGATGAACATTATTGCCCACTGCCCAAAACAAGAAAGCATAATCTATCTCAGATCTCTTTCTGTGTCAGGAGGCAAAGATTATGCCTGTAGGTGAAAGGAAGGGGAACAATGAAATCTTTTATGAAAGCCCACTCGCAAGTCGGGTCCTCCTCACGCTTCATCAGAACTGTCAACCAATATTTCACCCACTTTGCTGGAGAAAAAAAAAAAACAAAGGAATACATAAGTACACCTCCCAGCATAGAAGCGGATGGTATGCTTCCATACCTGCATGTTTTCTTGTTACCTTCCCTCTACATGGGGTTCCTGGTCTGTGAACCACTACAGCTCAATACCAGCCTTTACAAAGCACAGATTGCACATCCCATTGCCCTGGGAAGGTGCCTGACTAGCGTTTGAGCCTGACCTCTCCTAGGATAACTAAAAACATTCTCAGCATAACACACCCGTTTGAAGAGAAGACTCAATATTACAATAGTCAGTTCACTTCTGAAGCGTATCATAGATAATCAAAACAGAAACACGGCATTTATTTTAAGGGCATTTGAAAGACTCTATATCTGACTACTTTTGATTAACTTGATGGTGTTAGAAAACATGGTAATTTTTATCCCAGAAATTCTAGATATAAACAAACAGACATACAAACAAAACAACATGAAACAATACAACTTATTCATCCTACTATCTTGCCTGGACAATACAAAGTAACTAGTTAACTTTTAGAACAGCTGAATATATCATTCTTGTTGCACAGAAAGCACTACAAACACAGTTTCCTTTCAGTTTACTGGGCAAGACTTCCTACCCAAGATCTATGCAGAAAACAGTTACACACACAGCTTTTTCCCAAATTTCCTTTCAGGATAGTAAGATAAACTCTTTCAAATCAAGAGAAATTAAATCATCTGTTTAAAGTGACAAATCTTCCAACTTACTCAAAATAATAATAACCTCACCCCACCCTTGTTTTAGCAAAAACAGCAGAATTTTGTATCCCATTTATTCTCTGGTACAGACAGCCACAAAGGATTTCTGCAAATTACAGAGAACTGTGATAGTTTGAAAGGACATACAAGGGTGCCAAATCCTGCATTATTTTACATGTAATAGGTGCATTATTACCTGAAAAACAAAATAAACAAAACCAAAATAAACAAAACCAAAAAGCCCAGCTCCCCATATTAAAAAATAAAGAAACAAACAAACAACAACAACAAAAACAAAAAAAAACCCAACCCCTCCAATTGCCTGGAAGCAAAATGAGCAATGCCTTCACTTGATTAGAATTGACAGAGAGTGACTGCATCTTTCAGGGGATTAATGCGTTTGTCTTTCAAATCCTAAGACCCAGATTCTAATTTGATCACAAATGAAATGATTGTTGTGATGGTACAACCTGTAGTACAGTGCTTTGTTGTAAGGTGGTACAAGCTTTGTAGACCAGACATTTAAAGCAGTACTCAATTGCAAAGTGAATCCAGAATAAAGGAAGGCATCTTTTAACAGCACTTTTCTAGCAGGAACATGTTATGTAAGGCAAGAATCTTCACATGCATGAGATTTACCTGCCATTTTGCATATACACATTTTTAAGTCTCACATTGCAAAGGCAACACAAGAGAGAGGAGAACACACATATTTGAAATTGCCTCAAGGCATCTAATTTTTTCAGGATTTATATCTTTATTGTGTGAGGCAATCAACAGGAAATATATGCAGGAACCGCTCCTCAAATGCAAGGTTGAGAGTAGAACCATTAAAAGGACTGAATATTCTACCATCCACTGTTTGAACAGGATGTAATTGCCCTATATACCTATACTGAAATATAGAAGGCAAAAGAAGATGAACTTCACAAGCAAGGCTGTACTGACAGAGACCTGAATTTAAAATCATTAGAAATGTCTATGAAGAGCACTGTATGTGTTTTAATAAGCAAATGCTTCTATTATGTGTGATTCAGCCTTTCCTTGTCAGTCGAGACGGATTTAGGTCATCACATTTTCTGTATGCTACTGAGCCTATGATTTTTTTTCCCCCCAATGAAGAAGTACAAACTTTAAAAGTAAGCAAAAAATGCACAGTAACTTGAACACCCATCAGGAGAAATCCTGAACCGATACAATGGTGACTACCTCTGCATTTAATATTAGCTTTAGAGGAAATACAACTAAAAGACGTGACTTCTGAAATTCCTTGCACTCACATTTGTTTTATAAAAATAAAAACAATAAAATCAATGCAAGTTTTTAGCTCAACGACATGTGTACTCCTTAGCTATGAGGTTGCTACTCACTAATTTATCTGGAGAGCCTTTCGAAGTTATTAATAGCTATTGATACTATTCTCAGCGCAAAGACACTTACAGTGCCAATCCAGCACATCCATCTGTCCAATCACATTTCTAAAGACACTGCAGAAATGACGGTGGCTGTTTAAAAGTGCTTCTTAGCAGTGAGAGTTCTCTGCAGATCATGCTGTTTATTTCAAACGAGAAGCCCTCCCAAAGCCCCGTCACACGTTTGAAAAAGAGTTCCTCAAAGAAGTTAAATTTAGGTCCTGCAAGATAAGGAAGGCAAACCAGTAAGCAGTATTTGGTTGTTCTATGAAAAACTCTGTGGTATTAATCAAACAATTTCGCTTGTCAGCTCCAGTAGCACTACAATTCAGAGTTCTGATCTGTGTTTTCATTTTGTAAGAAAACACGTGAGAAATACCTTCGTGCACCTTGTGACATAATGCATACAAAGTTACAGGATTAAATTCCTTCATAGTATTCCAGCATTCTTCTCTACTTTTTATTTCTGGTGATGATTAATAATGTTCTATACTACATATTTCTCTTCCTACTTTTGTGTTAAAACCACTGGCTCAGCCCCTTAAATGGTTACAAATGAATAAAATACTCACTGTGGCTACACAACCACTTGCAGACTAGTTCAGCTCAAGTAAACATCTCTGTGGTTAGAGCCCAGGCTTTTTAAATTAATTGGAGTAACACATCAGAACCACTGAGCAGTGCATTTATCATTACCAGTTTGTGGAGATTCCAAGAAAATACAAATAAGCAAAAACCACTACTTCAGTCTGACAAACTGAAGCCACAGAACACACAAATGAAACAGCTGAAGCTACAAATATAAGCTATACAATGGTAGAACTGCGTGGGCTCCATAACCTGAGACTGAAAATCGCACACTCAAAACAGGTTGATTGAATACCAACAGAAATAAAAGATTTTTATGCATTTATTTATTGTAATTTCAATAAAGCATCTATACAGTTTGAAACTAAATATTCTTTTAAAGTCCTCCAGCTCTTGAATTAGCTTGTCTGCTCTGATGCAGATTACTTATTACACATTTTCATTGCGCTCCAGTCCTCAAATGCCTCAGGTTATCAACCTTCCTCATGGAAAATCCTACAATAAAGGACCAAAGCCAGAGCACAAACATGCCCATACCATATCTGATTCATCAAAAACTCTGTATAGATTCCCAGGTGGGGCAGTGCAGGAAAGCAGAAGGGCTGGGACACCGGGAATGCCTAGTTTATGCTTCTTGCCTTTATCTCACCCATCATAGTCAGTGATGTCTGCAGTCTGCAGGCACTACAGGTATTTCTAAAGGAGTCTGACAGGTTGAAGATACCTGTATTTGTTGAGGAACACAGATATGCACTATACTTTACAAAACAAAGGCCTTCCAATCTCCTTTAACTCATTTGTTCTAGCTTAGATACCTCCCTGAGAAAAATTTCTCATTTTACTTTCCAGTATGTATTTCCAGAGGCAGAGAACCCTAAAAAAATCTATTGCTATAAACTGTCAATTACACCTACTGCAAAAATTAGAATTAAGCTTGAAGCAGTCAATAAATCATAATTTTCCATGGTAGACTGAAGACTCATCATTTTTCCTCTCATTTGTGTACTTACAAGCAGTTTTCATCTTGCTCGCATTTTTCCCCCTGTTCACTGAAAGACATATTCTCAGACCTTTAACCATTCTCATAGCTCTACTCTGGCTAGTCTCCAAACACTGAAATTAGCCTAGCACCTGTTTGATGGGAAAATGGCCACTGTGCCAATCAAGTTTGAGCCACTTTCCCTCAGAGTAGAGCTCTGTATCATCATGCACACGTGCATGGTCAGAGAATTGTTTGAGTTGGACATGACCTTTAAAGGTCACCTAGTTCACCTCCCCTGCAATGAAAGGGACACCTTCAGCTAGATCAGGTTGCTCAGAGCCCCATCCAGTCTGACTTTGAATGCCTCCAAAGGATGGAGAATCCACTACCTCTCTGGAAACCTGTTCCAGTGCTTCCTTACCCATGCTGTAAAATATTTGTTTTCTTAGACCCAATCGTTATCTCCCCTTTTTCTCTTTGAAAACATTTCCCTTTGTCCTATCACAACAGATCCTGCTAAAGAGTCTGTTGCTGTATGGACAACACTTCCAACAAGGGAGCACAACAGCGGCTTCACTTTGGTCCCTTTTTAGCACACAATGGTACAAAGATGTCACATTCACTTAGATCTTAGAGAATAAACAGGAATATGCGAGTCAAGTATTTCATCTATGCTCAAGCTTTAACAAGAACAATTTAATCTCATAGAATCAAAGAATAATTAAAGTTGGAGAAGACCACTAGGGTCATCTAGTTCAATCACTGAATTTGGTTGGGTTGAGAATAAAGAAGCATCACAATTTCATGGCCAAGTGTTATCGTTATAACAAGCTTTGAAACACCAAGATGCAAGAAGAAAAAACGTTCTTCTGTAGCACAACAAATAATAAAAATATATACTCCAAAACAAAACAATCTCTCCTCCTTCTCTTCCCCCCCCCCCCCCAAAAAAAAAACACCAACAGAAATAGATTTTAGAAATTTGCAGGCAAAACTAAATACTGTTTCATCCAGAAATTAGAGGTGCCTGCCCAAACCAAAAGAGGTATAGACAAGACTAACAGGTACTGCATGCAACAAACTGTGGTTTTCCTTTGTACTTCAGGGCTTTGCAATTGACTACTTATCCTAATATAAAACTATACACCGCAATACATGAACCTAATATAAAATCAAGATACCACACAGGTATGAAGAACATCTCCTGCAGCTACTAAACATCAGGGCAACGTGCATATTTCATAAACTCCCATTAAAGTAACAGGACGCATAATCCCATTTTGTTGTTATAAGGTCAGGTGTGGTGTAACTGGTATTGTAAGTAGCATCCTAGTCTTCTTGGGACTCCTATAACTCAGCTGCTAGTATCATACCACCTTTGAGCCTGTGCACAGCAATTACAGGACGCACTTCTCTCGAGGCAAAGATTGAAATGAAATTAAGCTCAGGAGTCACATCAGTTCAGCATTTCATCAGGATTTTCAAGTCAACAAGACTGCCTTGTTCCAATTATTTTTTATTTACCTCCTCCATTGATTATGATTACTCGTGGGGACTACAAAAACTCTGCTTCAAGGAATAATAAAAATGTAATCCTTGCTAAAGCTTACACAAGATGTGCAAGATAATAAGCCCTCAAGGCTTGTTTTCATTCATTTGTCAAATCTGACTTTCCCAACCATCACAAAAGCAAGATACATTCCCAATGCAGTGACACCTGCATGCCTTTCCTGAAAGGTTACAAGATACAGATGCAAACAGAACAAAAAACAAAATAGACAAACAAAAAGCACAGGCTGCAATTTTAGGAACTAGGTACACACTGCTGTGATCAAGCATGTCTCTCTATTTCTACAGAAATATGTGCAGCATGAAATATACTTTGAAAAGATTTTCTTCTGCAATGTTTTCCTTATCAGAACTTCTCTTTAAACCATGTTCTATCTTTTAGTACAATTAAAATACTTGCATGAGTATTAGAGTATTAGTAAGCAGTCATACAAGCATACGATGTACACACATTCAGTGTTGCAATAGCAGACTGGAGTATTGGCCCACCTAGTACAAACTGGGGCTTTTGTAATGGCAAAGGGTAGATGACCGCAGAACAGATTTTCTCCATAGACAGATCTATATTAGATTCCCTCAGATAGAAGCTAACATCCTTGAAAATTAACTGTTATTAATAATCCTTTAAATTAAAATCTCTGCAACGCCTTACCCACTGTAGAGAGAAGTTACACACTCAGCACTAATGGGACATTAAGTGCAGCACTGAAATATCTTGCTGATATGCTAACACAGCAGAAGCATACAGTTGCTTAACTACACAGCGACTGCAAACAACTTACACTGTTGTTCTCATAACTAAGAATGATTTGGGATTTCAGATGAGTATTTAGAGACTCCTAGATGCAGTGCGCAAACATGTCAGAGGACCAGGAATGGCAAATGAAATCTATTTAAAAAAAAACAACGAAAGAAAACAGATACCAGAGAACATTTGCAAGGAGCTGCACAATAAATCCTGCTGATAAAACTGCCTGCTTTTGTTTGCATCAGCACGAGGGTGCTGCTAACTAACTTGGTTGTAGAAGGATAAACAAGGTCAAAAGTTTGTTTGGAGTACAACTGCATAAGAAGATATTAAAATGCATTAGCTCTTATCTTCCAAATTCAAGGGCAGAAGTAAAATTTACAGTAGTGAGGTATAGCAGGTCTTCTGTTGGTACATCTGCCTCCACAAAAGAATCCCTCACAGAAGAATAACACCATAAGCCTCAACACGCTTTCAATATCAGCAATGACAAATCCAGGGGAAAAAAATAACAATTCTGGAAAAGTTGTTTTTGAAAATGTAAACTGAACAAGAAAGTGAAGTGTTCTCCTGCCCAAAGATGTTCAGAACAATTATAAATATCGGAGTCTTTCACTAAGTATACAAGTAGAAAAAACAATGAGTTTGGCTGCTATGTAATGCCATATCCAAATGACTGCCACAATTAAGTCTCTCTACTTTTCATGGTTATCTTTCATGGTCACATATGGTCCCCAGATCTAAACTTTGATGATTTCTGAAATACTTTCTTACCCTTGATCAAAAATTCATAGATCACTGACACAGTGGTTAGACAGTATATAAAAGAAAATTTGGCCTAAGTATCAAAGTCCATCAGGGCACTCTGCATGAAGTACTCCAAAGGGATGCATTTGTTCCTAGCAAAATATTAAGTATTACATGCAAACCCAGAAAATACAATAAAACGGTCTCTTATTTTCAGCCCAGCTATTCAAGTTAGCACTTGTATTTCTTTTTTATTTTTTCCTATAGAGTGGTATATTAAACCATCTTAAAAGGAAGTACTGTAATTATGATACAGGAATAGAAGGACACAATAAATTTTTTTTTTGCAAAGACAAGATTTACTGGCTCAATAGATGAGATGAAAGAAATGGGCTATAAATGTCTTCTTCCAGCAATATTTTATAACCATCAACAGAGCAATCACTCACACTTGCTGTAACTGGCAGTGGGATATGAGGAAATGATACTCACATTCAGGAAAAAAAATAAATAACCCAGAGGAAAATACTCTCAGTGTTCTCAATCAGAATATCTGAAGCATAATACGTACAAGACACAGAAAAAGGCACTTTTGAGAAATGCAGGAAGAGATAAAGGGAAGAGGAAAACAAGATGGATATAAACCAAACTGTCAGAACTCAAGGTTATGATGAAACAGAGAAATGCATGTGGGAGGTGGATGGAGGGAGTGAACCAGGTGAGGAGCTCAACGTACAAGCCAACACAATGCCACCAAGAGAGAACATTCACAGGCAGGACTTAAGGATCAGGCCACTAAAACCAAGTGCATGAATAAAAGAGCTGAGCACTAGGCACGTAAGTGAGTAGCTCACCACAACCTAGAGCAGTCAGTGCCCATAGGCCTGACACTGTTTTGCAATAAACGCAAGCCAAATTGACATAGTTTGTTACCTCACACCTTCTGTGAAAGAAAGGTAAACTACCTCATGTTTATCTTGAGATCCAAGCTCACACAGTGGGATTTAATACAAAGCACATAGCGCACTGTAGCTCTGGGCTTGCCTTGCAGCTATATATCACTTTTCCTGCTCTACTGGGTGCAGTCTTGAGAATTCTCATAGGGCTGCTTTCTGACCATCAGCAGGATGAGCCTCATACCCACCTTAATTTCTGTCTAAAAAATGCCAAAATTCCTTGCAGTCCATATGCTCAAAAGCACACATGTCTTGACAAAATTAAGCACAGTTACACATCACACCTAAATAAGATCAAGAAACTAGCTATTATCTGTCTATATCTTTCCAAGGAGGTCAGTCTGTATCACACACTAAAGTGAATTCCTTCTTAAATGTCATGGTAGCTTCAGCTTTGTTTTAAATAAAATACAGGCTGAAAGCCCCATAGCACAGCAGTTTACTGTCCAAAGCCCTTTCAAGCACACTGTCCCAACTTCTACGCTCCAGGCACGCTCTGATCACACCAACACTCTCTAGAAGCCAGATAGCTTGTTCTTTCTGTGGCCAGTTCTTTTTAGCTAAATGAATTATCATTGAGCCCCAGTTTTTCCCAGTTCAAAAGCTCTACAGCACACACTACAACCATTTCCCCCTAATGTTGCATCCTAGCAAATTCTTCCTCACAAAGTTTTCCCAATGTCTGCTTGGAGCCTTTTCACTCATCCATCTTTCATCTCAGCGCTCCTTATTCTTTCCATGTGAATCTAATGACTCCAAAAACCTGTCTGGACTGGCAAAAGTAGAATCTTGCCTCACCCACATCTCATGGCCCTTGATCTTCAAGTCCTTAGAAGCATCTCTAACCTACCTCTTCCTCTACTGGTTGTCCTTAAGTTGCCTTTGACAGTCTTTCCTGGTTTCAACACAGAGCTGTGTTCGATACCACCTCTTCTGAATGCCATCACGATAACTATAACCCTGAGCACAGCATAAATATAGAATGACTACCACAATCAATCTGTAGTCAAGTTCCACTAATCAGAGACAACCACCTACAAACAACACTTCAATTCCTGGGCTCCATCAATGTACGCAACCAGTGCTGTCCCCAAGATGAACGACTCTGCTTCACGCCACAGATATTTCAACTGCTTGAGAGCTCCCTCCCTCCCGTTGCAGCGTAAGGCTCCTACACAATGTTCTGATTTGCACCTCACTGATGGCACGTGGCCTCAGCTGAGAAATGTGATCTGCCAAGAGCTCCATAACAGTGGTTCATGGTATGCGGTAATTTTAAATGTCATTTGGATTAGCTACAGTAGATACCAAGGTCATGCAATCAGCTTGGTTAAATTCTGTTTAGTTTTCCAGCCATTTTTAAGGAAACTGCTTTAGCAGTATTGTCTTATTTAACACTAACTTCATAAAGTTCAAACAGAACTTTGTATCACATTCTTACAGGTGCTCTGAAGGCCTTTTTCTTGTTTCATCTCTCTGCTGGAGCTGAGACTTGCAGTTTATCACTTCTTCATTTTATGAAAGAGGAGTCTTCCTTTTACAACTCAGCTTCTTGCTCACATCGTTAGCCTTGCTTCAGGCTACTCCCTAAGGCTCCACTTCTTCAAGGTTGGGGATCCAAAACCTCTGAATGGGAGCTTCCACTTCAGGAACGCACTTTTCTGAATTATGCTCCATTTCCAAATGTTCTTGCACCTGTTTTGCTCTGATTAGCTCTCCTTTGAGTTCTGCAACTTGATATCTTCTGGTGATGAAACATGGGTGAAACTTCCCTCAAACACCCAGCAAAAAACGCCCCCCCCCCCCCCCCAAAAAAAAAAACAGTAGCTGTTTTTTTTACATCAAATAAGTTCCTTCACTGGCAGTTAAGAAGGATGCTTAATGAAATGCAAATGAAGCAAATTGGGATGCTCCTATTCTTTGGTTTGGTTGACAGTGGATTCACGTGTTCTAGCCTTCAGCATTCTTTACTTCTGCAATCAACTTCTCTAAGTGCTGCTTCTGCCCCAAGGCAGCCAAACCCAATTACACTTACCCAGTTCTATAGTTTCTGGCATTGGTCTTCCCTGTTTTACAAGGAAGTCTAAGTCTTTCCACGCCTAATCCTTGTTTTACAGTCATGGTCACCGATCAAAAAACTGTTTATTTGAGAAGAAAACTGCATTTGCAAATCAAGTATTGTCCAAATCACCAAGTCTGATGCTCCAAAAACTTAGGAGCAGATTCTGTTTCCCTTCTGTGAAACAGACTGCAAGAATTTTTGTCTCATTCTTCTATCTCTCCCCCCACCTTCAGTTTCTGAAGAACTTTCATCAGGATGCTTCTGGCTTCCAGCTCTGGCACAAATACTCCAATACCACAATATACTGCTTTCACTCAGATAAATCCACTGTTCTGCCAACCACCTCAATGAACTTTCTCCAGGCATAAATATCCAGGATCATTTGGCCATTTTCACTTTCTCCATGGGGTAAAGAATAAGGGAAGAAGAAGAAACGTGCTTTCTTCCAGTTCTTTTCCATGGGCTGAAAAACAAACTAGGATAGATTCCTCACATAAAGCTGTAGTCTCAAGACCTTCCCAGCACAAGACTTTACAGCAGAGTTCCATGAGAGCAGCTCCACCAGATCACTGTAAATGCAAGTAGCTGTGAGTTTCCCCCATATTCCCTATCCTCATGCCCTTACACTTCTGGCCCAACTGATACAGTTGATGTCACTCCCGAATAAGATGTAAACTTCCACTTCAGTGGTAGGATGGTTCTCTAAGCAGCATCTTTTGCCTCTCTTTCCTCTTGACGGAAAAACTCTAATCTTATTAACTGCAACAGCTGTAAATAAGTGCTGTTCCAAAGCAGTTGCACATGGCCTGGGCTAGCCCTGCCTTCTTTTAACTTGGAGTTCCAAGAACAATAATTCTCACCCAAAGTCCATAAATCCTTCTGTTATTTAGCTCAGCACATTCAAATTAACTCATTCCCCTAAAATACCTCTTTTTGATAATGGGTTTCACACACTTCCTTTTCAGGCCAGTCTCCTACTCCTCCTCCCTAAGTGTCAACAGTCTCTTCATCCACGTTTTGAGATTTCCACATTCTTTCTTGGATTTTGTCCTGAGTTATTCATCTTAATAGTTCTCCTGGACTCAGCCTGGAACCTCCCTTTAAGTCATTTGCTCAGTCATCTAATCATACCCTTAATCCTTCCTGCCCAGATCTAACCCCAACCAGCTATCTGAGCCAGAAGAAAGAAGAAGCCCTGCCCTATCTATTACACATTCCTGCTCCCATGCCCTTACAGGAATAATGGCATGGAATTTCCTAGATCATCTTTCCTGATAATAATTGTTCCCCCAACAACCTTTTTTTATCCCTTGGTAATGTTGATAATGTTTTTGCCATTTCTGTCCCCCTTAAAATGTATGGCTTCCTAAATGATCTCCTTCAGCCTTCTCAGATGAAGATACGCTGACAATGGATTTTAGGTTTTCATGAAGAGGTGTTTAAAAAGACTGTCAAAGAAGAGAAGAAGAAAACATGTATTTTAAATAAATTAGCAAGAGTAAAAACACATTTAAGTATTGCTAAGGCTGAAAATATATTTGAATAATAAATATGGAGGAAAAGACAGACTGTTGCTAACCATACAAAATTAAACACAAAGCCAAAAAAAAAAAAAAAAATCAAAACAAGAAGAAGAAAAAAAACTCCAAGCCCAATGGCAATTGCTTTGGATAGAATGCTTAATACTAAAATCTGTGACATATTAAAAAACAAACAAGCAAACAAAAGAAACAGGATTTATCAGATGTCTTTTTGACCTCAGAAAGGGTTGGTTGTTTTTTAAACATCACAGAGCAAGGTGGAAAAAGACCAAATCTTTACTGCATAAAACTGAAGGAACACAGTACTCAGTGGGATATTCTGGCAGTTACATACAGTCCCATCACAGGAGTATGGGACAACAGAGGAAAACATCTGCTGGCAAGACAATCTATTTGTGCATTGAAGTCAGAAAGACAGATCTAGGCATCCAACAGAAGATGGAAGCAAGTATTGGAGAACAAATAATTTTGGTTTTATATGAATGAGAAGCCTTTGTGTAGGAGTTGTAGTGGGAATAAAATTTCTTCACATTTCATTGTGTAATTTTGCTGTGTAGTAGTGTTTCAGTATGATTTATTGTGTAATGCTATTGCATGGCATCATTTCTTGAGCAACTTTGCTGCGTGGTATAGTTTTTTATTTAATGATATTGAATGTTAGGCAATGGTCTTGCATGCCATAATTTGTGTTGGCTGTTGAGCAACATCACTGCCACTCTTGACACAAAGGTGAATTCACACAACAGCGTGAAATTCATGATCTTAGCGCACATTCACTCAAAGATGACAAATGGATACAATATCTTGTTCTGAACGAAGACGCATGCAGAAAAGCTGCAAACTGAGAAAGTATTTTAGCCAAACCTTGACATTAAAAGATGATTTTATTAGATAGCAATAATGGCACTTTCTTATCCAGAGCTACATGGTAATTGCATGGTATGATGCTACATTTCACATACCCACACCTGGTCGTAAGTACAGCAGGACCTTGTTTTTACAGACTGCTGGGTATAAACAAGGGTGGTAATATGAGTACAATGTGACTTAGGCTCTGTCCAAAACTGTCCTTGCATGGAACCACGAAATTCAGAACACGAACAAAAACTCTCAGTCCCTTATGCCAAATGCAGTTAATGCACTTCATTATAGAGGATTCCTGCATTAACAGCAACGCTACTGATCTTAGTGTAATAACTTAAAAGTTTTGCATAGGATTAGCAAGGACTTGAGCATGCTGTACAAGCATCACAAGAACATCCTACCACTTAAGGTGCTCTTAAGTAGCAAAAGAGGAAACAAAAGTTTGCTCAACATGTAGTGCCAATGTAAGTAACTTATCTTTACCTTCCTTAGACAAACTTCATTTTTTTCATACTTCCCTTCTTTTCCTTACAACACACATAGTCTGTATACGGATTTAAATAAAGCATTTGAAGTTCAGGAAATATATGAGAACTTGAAACTCTCTTCCAAACAAAGCAAGTAAGGATATAAACTTAATAACCATATTTATATTTACGTCCACCCAAAAATGCTCTTAATGGGATGGAATGCATTACCTGGGAACCTACAAAAACTGTATGCAGCAAGAGGCAGAGCAGGCACTGACAGCTGACAACTTACTGCTGCTGCAAGCATTTTCATTTGATCTCATATTCTCACAGGCTGCAAGTAAAGACGAAACGAATATGTATATAGGTTTAATAATTTTTAAAATACGGTAAGACCCAGTGGATAGACTGGGAAGGCAGCTCACAAGAAAAAAAGCAAGCCTCTGCACCTATGACATAAGATCAGTTTGTTATTTGGCAGATGGCAAAACAGAGGGGGGCAGAGAAGCAACGACTGCTGATGCAGTATGAGCTCCCGGCCCAAACCAAGGCTGCACGCTTCCCCTTAGCAGCCTCCCACAAACATCTGCTCCAGAGTGCTCCATGCAATTGTAGGCTTACATCTAACTAGTCTAGAGCTCATCACTGTGCAGTCAACTAAAACACGATGGAAACATCCAGAGAGGTGCTATTGTTCTGTCAGTTGCGCAGGCCCACTCATGGCAGCAATGAACAGAAACTCTACCCCACTCGTTTCACTGACCAGCTTGAGGCCGCCATTGACACACAGCAGTACCTGCGGAGCTACCTGTCAGCGGGTGACTTACTGCCTCATCTGCCGTCCCCATACCGACTCTCAAGGCATTTCCTCTTCCTTCAGCATCTTCCATGCTGGGTGTCAATACGAAAACTGAGCACACTGAAATCGGAATACAGCAGAACGACCCCCGACGCACTTAATACAAAGCGAAACGCTGCCGCAGCGATGGTAACAGCCATTTCCTCGCCGAATCGCTGAACTCCACCATTTGCAAAGCGCGAGGGATGCTGTCAAAGGGCTCCCGGCTGCCGCGCAGGTCCCGGGCCGCCGGAGCTCCGGAGGGAACCGAGGGACCCCAGAAGAACGCGGCCGCCCGGGGAGGCTCCGCTGCAAGGGTCGAGGCCAGAGAAGCGGTACCCCCGGCCCGCGGGCAGCCCTTCACCTCGCGGCTCCGAGACCGCCCGTGCCTCGGGGGATTAAAGCGGATCGCGAACCCCCGCGCCTCGAGAGGACGCGCCCGGGCACCCCGGCAGGAGCCGGTCCCGACCCCTCGGCCGCGCCGCGTCGCCGTGGCAACGGAGCCATTTTGAGCGCGACAGTGCCCGCGGGCGGGGGGCGCCGGGCGTCGATGGCGGCGGGGGCGCGGGGCGGTGGGCGCGGGACACGGCCTGGCACGTTACCTCGGATGCTCCAGGTCCAGCGGTAGAACTCGAGCGTGTCGTTCAGCACGCTGGACACCAGGCCCGCGGCGCGGGGGGGCTCGGCGGCGGCGGCACCCATGGCGAGCAGCAGCAGCAGCGGCGGAGCCGGCAGACCTGTCCTCGGTGCTTGCGTCCGTGCCTCTGCGCCGGGGCTGCTGCTGCTGCTGCCCTTCTACAGCCGGGGATGTGATTTAAATCTCTATCTCTCGGTATCTTCCCTCTAGACTCCGCCTCGCTCCCGTCACCGGCTCCCGTGCCCCGCGGGCAGGGAGGAGGGCGCGGAGGCGGAGGCGGGCGGGGAGGAGGCGGGGGGGGGCGCGGCGCGGCGGCCGCGGAGCATCGGTCCCTGCGCGCAGGCGCACGGCGGCCCCCGGCTGCGGGGAGCAGGTGCAGGGCCGGGATGGCTGGCCGCGTCTTGTCTTGCCTTTCTTTTTCTTTCTCTAATCGATCGTTTTTTTAACTGGTCGGAGGAATAAATATGTCATTCAGCTTTTACTTTCTTTATCCCGTCTTTCTCCTCTTAGGATCATAAAGCCGTTAATGTTGGAAAAGACTGCTAAGATCGTCTACTTCAACAGTCAGCCCTCCTCCACCGTGCCCGCTAACGATGTCCCTCAGTGCCACATCCACGCATTTCTTGCTTAGGGGCAGTGACTCCACCACCTCCCTGTGCAGCCTGTTCCAATACTCCTTACTGAGGCACTCGTGTGAGCCGTACCCACTCCACCTCAGGTTGCTGGCATGAAGGTGCAGGCCTTACAGCTTTCCCCAAGAAATCTCAGCTCACCATTACTCCAAGAAACCTCACCATCATCCCATCCACTGCTGATGGGCTGTTGGTGGCACTGCCGTAACAAAGCAGCACACCCACACTTCTCTGCCTGCCATCAAAGCATGTCTCCCACCCACATGCCTCCTCCACCTCTTCCCTTCATTTCCTCTTCATAAAAGCTCTTGGCTTTTATGGTTATTTCTTGGCTCAGAGGGGTTTGCCCACCCAGTCTATCTCTGAAGGCTGCAGAAGAAGCTCCTATGGCAAAGGCTGGTGAGACTGTTCTGCACCCAACACTTCAGCCCAAACAAACAAGCTCTCTGCCTGATGTGGGTGCACCAGATGTTCCTGACACCCTTTCCTTCTTATCTCCTGCCAACTTGTGTCTCTCTCTCTCCTATGATCCACGTAGCGTAGATGACATGCTTGGGAATGGTTTCCTCACTGAGGGACTGGAGGAGAGGTTCTCCGCCCGTGTTGCGAGCTTTTCCTTCTGGCAGACAGTAGATCAGATGGTATCTACCTCTTCCTTCCCCAGTACACTGGTACCGTGTGTCACTTGTCACTTGGTCTCTGTGAGCATGGTTTGCACTCCTCCTGCCTGGGTGAGTCACCATCAACTTGGTTCCTGTACTGCCTTGGCAGCTGTGGTCCCAGTGTTATGGATGAGAGAGGCACGCTAGCCATTGCTGTCTTCCTCATGATGAGGTCTGTTGCCTTTGCAGCTTGAATGCCAGCAGCTGTTTGAGAGTTGGGACTGCGTGCTCTGGAGAGAGAAAGAAGAGACATGTCAACTCCTGGAGGTCTGGATCATGATGGCAGCCTGGTTTATCCCACTGCTGCTTGAAAGTTGGAGCTGAAGCAAGGTTGCCATATACCAACCTGTATGGACAGCTACTTTTCTCATGTGGGAAGAGTCAATCAAAATTCTGCATAGACGATACTGACTTTGATTATGTTCTATTCTGATGGTGCTGATCTCTGCAGAAGGCCTGGTGGAAGCTTTGAAGTGGATCTGTCACTGAGTAGGGCACAGGAAACACCAACCTGCTTCCCAGCTTGCAGGAAGGCAGCAAAGTGTTTGCTGTTGTTCCTGTGCCGCCTTCAGGTGAAACTGCTGCAGCTTGTTGTCGAACAGTTAGAAACTTGTGTGTTGGGCATCACCTAAAGCAAGGATTTGGATTTTCTTTAATGTTATCTCTTAAATCAGAAGGAAACCAGAAGAGCAAGTTGTGATCCTTACACTGGCATTTATCTTGAATGAATGTTTGAAACAGAATGGGCTACTGAATTACTCAGCATCCCAGAGATCAGTCCCCTACTATCCCTGATATCAGGCAAGATGTGAATTGAGCACAGTGCATTGGCACAGAGAGTAAAGAACCACAGCCTACCAAGGAATAAAAAGGAACAAGGCATATTAGCAATATTAATACATGTTCATAATAGCTATTATTTGTATTATAATATAGATATGCCTACTTTGTTATTAGAATGATTATATATTTATTCCATGAACGTATTTTTGCACAATTAACATGAAAAAATAATTATAATATAAGAAATATTTATATGATACATTTTAGAGCTTCATCTATTTAATTTTAAGTGCATTTTAATTTGTTGCAATTGCTTTCTTTATATTAGCAATATGATTGCACATACACAACTTTACAAGGCAATTAGGCAATTAAGCCTTGAAAAACAGCAACAACAGAACTACAGAGAATGGACAGCAGAGAGAAGATGATCAGTCTGATCTGAGTAACTTCCCTTGTGCTTGAAGGACTGACACTGGCTAAAAAATGTAATTTCATATATGGCTAACTATTCTCACTAGTTTAACTTTCAACCTGAGAGAATGCAAACACGGTTTTAAAATTAGATCTGGGTCTGAAGGCATCCAAACACACCTCAGCTTGTTTCCTGTGTTTGTGCACCCAGCTAGATGTGCTGGCTCTAAGGCAGGTGAGAATAACGTCCTCTCCTTAGAGGAGAAGGAGAAAGGCATCCAAAGTCAGAGCATCAAAGTAACATGCAAGGAAATCTGCAAAATGGTAGTCAGAAAAAGATGGCTTTTTAATACTATTAATTGGCCAGTTCTGTCATCTTCTACTTGGTACCTATGTAATCCTCACATTCCTAAAACCTGACATCTCAGATGAGCAAATTTCTTCTTGGAAAAGGAAGGCCTGTTTCACTCAACCCCAAAGGAGTGGATGAATGCCCAGCTAAGCTCCAGCCACTTGTCCAGTACTTCAGGATACTTGCGCTGACAGCAGGAGAGCCAGATTGCTTCAGGAAAGGTGCAAAAGGTGACAGGAAGTTGTGGGATAGCTAGCTCCAAGGAAAGTCTCCTCCCAGCTGCTATTAGAGGCATGCTTATACCCCAAGACGCAAACTTTTTATTCCTTCCAGACCTTTCTGCTAAAAAAAAACAATGTGATATTTCAGAACTTTCAAGCCATTTTCTCCTTCTTCATGATAAAAATAAAGAACAATATAAATGTTACCTTGGGAGAAACACCAGAAACATCTGGGGAGGAACATTGTCAGGCACCAGTATGTGCTGCGGACCACGCAGCTAAAAAAAAGCTCTATGAAAAAGCCTGGCAGACACCAAGCTAAACATGAACCAGCATTGTCACAAAGAAAGTTAGTGGCATTATGGACTTCACTAGGCAAGGCATTGCTAGCATGTCAGAGAAGGTGTTCCTTCATTTCTGCTCGGCACTGGAAAGGCTAGACATGATGTGCTGTGGCCAGTTCTGGGCTCCCCAGTAATACAGAGACATGGACATACTGAAGAGAATCCAATGTATGTCCACTAAGATGATGAAGAGACTGGAGAATCTCTCCTACAAGAAAAGGCAGAAAGAGCAGGACTGCTCAGCATGAATGAGACCCAGAATCTCATAAATGCCTGTAAATACCTAAGGGAGGGTGCAAACAAAATGCTCTTTTCAGTGGTACCCAGGGATAGGAAAAGAGGCAAATGGGAATACAGGAGGTTCCCTCTAAATGTCTGCAAACACTTCTGCACTGTCCAGGTGACTGAGCACAGGTTGTACTTTTTGGAGATCTTCATAAACTACCTCGACATGGTCCTGGACACCCTGCTTGAACAGGCCTTAGACCAGATGGACCCAGAGGTCCCTGCCAATGCAAAACCTTCTGGGATTCTGAGATTCTGTTTCAAAGTCCAGATGATCAGTACAGTGATCATGAAAAAGCATTTATTCATGAATTTCAGGGAAGTATGTCCTATTACAGTATTTGATGAATGAGCAAATGCTGCGGCAATTATCAAATGTTTTCAGACTTGAGGTTCACTTCAGGTTAGCAGTGAGGTTGTTGTGAGGGGAAAGTGACATACAGATGTGCTGGATAATCTTTATGAGGTATATGAGGAAGAATGCAGATGGAACTTCGTGTGCTGTCACCAGTGATTTCCTCCAGGTAGCTCACCAAAAGATATAAACAGAAGTGAAGAGCTTTCCTTAGCTACAAGAAAATCATAATAACCAAGAACTTTCCCAGTGGGGAAAAGAGTCATAAGAGTCATTGAATCAATTTTGATATATCTACATGTTAGGCCATGCGCAGGATACAACTCACTCATTTACCAGTAAAAAATGTATACAAAATATTTTATGTGTAAAGCATAGCCAAACTAAAATCATTCAAAAAACCTTAACTTCAGAAATGTGTGTGATTTACATATTTTAAATACTGAACTGTCATATTTCTCCTTTGATTTCTTAAGTGTTTTAAGAGGGAAAAACTGAAATAAATCAGTAAATATAGAATTCCCATACAAAGCCTGTTAATTTGTATGCTCCTTGCATCAAAGCCTTCTTGTGAAGATGGCTAGCTATGCCAAATAAGCCTGTCTGATCTTTGAATCAACAAGTACAGAATTCAATATTTGCTTATGCAATAGCACAGCTGCTATCTGCTTCAATACAGAGGCTGGTTTAAGGCCTTTTTTATACTATACAAGTTTAAAGAGACAATTTTAAAACAACCATAATTTTTTAAAATAACATTAATACCAACAATGTCTCTTTCAACACTAATTAATTTTGTTTGTTAATTAATAACAAACATTGCTACATCTATAATTTGAGGTGGGGTAACAGGGATTTCACAGCTTTTATGAAGGGAATCGTCAGTTTCAGGATCTGAAATGTGTTCAGCTTTTTGTATTCTAAAGTCTGCTTAATGCCATCTGCCCTCTTGCAGATTTTACTGCTTCAAAACAGATTTTTCCAAAGCAAATATATTGGAGTGATGTATTGGAGAAAGTATCAATGGATGTTAGTACTCACTGAGGACTTTGGCCAAAATTAACCTTTGATGTAAGTTCCCATTGAGTTCTGCCTAACTTGCATCTGCCCGCAGCAACAATGAATTTATTTTCTGGCCTGTACCAACTGTAAGTTTTACATCTTAACCATTTTTGCTGTGGCTGTATCTGGAATCAGAATTTAAATATATTCAATATTGCAGCTTAATCACTGAATGGCCAGATCCAACAGAAAGAATTCCTAGTGACAGAAATACAATTTTGTTTTGCAGAGGATGTGGTATACACACAGACATTTCTTCTCCTCCTTTCTGCCCAATGAGGGCAGAACTCTGCAGGTTCACACTGCAGAGCTAAGCCTGTTGACTGCAAATCTGGACAGTGAGTAGAGGTTCTGGCCCACAGTTCTGGGCTGCGTTCAGCTCAAGCTGTTCCTGCTCTGTGCTGGTTTGGAAGAGGAGACATTAGGTCAATGCTTCCCAGCCCCATTCTAAGAGATTTGCATATAATTATTTCCTCTATGGGAGATTTCTCCCCAACCACAAAGCTGATGTGTAATGCACAGTATATGAGATGCACTGTATACTTGACAGGTATAAGTTCATAACTTTATTTTAAAAAGAAGTGTTCTGTGGGCAAAAGGATGATAAAACCCTGCCTGCATACTATCTCACATTCTGCCCTACTGATACTTTTCTACAGGGTTTCTCATACTTTTACACAGCTAAGATTTTTATCTGCAGTGATATCTGTCACAGCATCTATCATTTGTGAGGTGTGGCAAACACACTTTTGCAATGAAGGATTCATATGTGTACATGCCGTAGAATGGTGATGCCCAACTATCAGCTGATGTTTTGAGGGCACTATGTTGAAACGACAGCAACATGTATAGTCAGATCTGCAGCACCTCGCTAACTACCAAATCCAGCCTTTTCCATAGGTGTGTGTCACTGCTACTGCTCCCACTCTGCTGGGTGTGTCAGCCACCTGAAGGCGTGTAGCTGTTTGTAGGGATGATTTTGCATCTTTGCTTCTGTACTAGTAATGGCCTGAAATGTAGGGCACAGTCCCCTGCAGAAGCCTCTTAGAGCAATGTCGTTAGGCGGAGGGGTGCTGATTGCACAAGATATGCACTATTACACTGAGTTTGGCTGCTTCTGTAACTCGGAGTATGGGTGGTAAGCCTGGTGCTGGGCATACCCCTTATCTGTGTGATGTGAAAAGAACAAAATTGTGGTGAATGAGTTACATAAAGGAAGTGTCAGCCTCTGGGTCTCTTAAGCTGTACAACCTAGCACACATTCAAGCTCTCACTCTGGAATAGGGGCATTCTGAACACCCAAACGTTCTTGGTAGAGAGGCAGAGAGCCAGTCCTCATTAGAGGCTCACTGTGCTCTATCTCCAGAAGATCACGGGAAGTATTCACCATAGGAGAATACCATTTTATTAACAGTGGTTTAACCACTGCTTTATAGCACCCTAGTGAGACAAGTGGGTATCATTATTAACATCATTTTTTTGTATGGTGAAATCAAGCCTAGAGAAAAGCAGTGTCAATCCCAGCGCTTTGGAATGGAATCAAGAAAAAATGGTGGGATTTCCCTTAGGTTAACTAAATCTGGTACACTCACTCATCTAAGCTCATGGCTCACCTATCCTGCCAGTGCGATATTCAGACATTGTCAATTAGGGCATTGGTCACAGCACCCTGTTTTGAAAGAGCCTGGACACCCACTAAGCAGTTCTAGGCAAGCCATACACATAAAAATGTAACATTTCCTATACTGGATAATGCAATTTCAGATTTCTTATAAAAGTGCAAGAGTTTTCCTGTATGTTTCATGCAGTGGCAGCTCTAAAGCGTTTCAGTTGGCTGGGCTCTCAACAGAACATATAGTGGATGGGTGCCTGCGTAACAATGCTGTTTTAAGAGAACAGCGTTGTACAAAACAAAAGCAGAAAAAGCCATTACAACATGAGGATTTTTAGCTGCTAAATGCTGGGAGACAGAAAAACAGTCATTACCTTGTAGAGGACCTTGAGGTTGTCTTCTAAGAGCCCCTGTACATGCTCACTGATGTTGCCACACAGCCATCTCTCTGGCGTGAGGACAGGCAGGGAAATCCCCAACAAGGGCTGCGGTTCAGGTATGCTGTGCTTCCTTGCTTGGGTTTGTAATGCTTGGCCAAGGGTGTTGTGGTGCTGGGCTTGGTGTTAGCCTGTGAGCAATTCATTCTTACAACAAGATGCAATTAATATCCAGGAAGATTTTACGAAGGTTGTAAAGCTCTGGTGGGAGTGAAGTCACCTGTCTGTAGGGTAGGAGTCATAGCTCAACCTGGCAGCTAAATAGAGTCCCAGAAGGGAAGGTAACACCCTAAACTGTTGAGCTTTCATAAAGGCAGCTATTAAATATGAATAGGTGGACATAATATATATATTTTATTTGCTGTGAACTGTGCTGGTCCCCAGTCAATTTTGTGTCTCGCCACAAACCTTTATTTTCCCTTAGTTCTTAGAGTTCTAGGTCATATCTACATAGCAGATCAGGACACTTAAAAACAAAACTTGGAAAGCATGACACTGGAAGAGGATCTATCCTCCAATGTCAACATATGCCCCCAAAACAAAGATCAAGCAGATACCTGCCCCAAAATAATAGGAGAAAATGCTACTGTGGACATTGGACACAGAAATCTTCAATGAGTCTCTGTTCACTGAACCACAAGATCAAAATGGTTGGGAAGGGACCTCTGGATCCAGGCTCTGCTTGAGCAGGGGCACCCAGAGCAGGGCACCAGAGAGGACCATGTCCACATAGCTTCTGAAGAGCTCCAAGACAGAGACTTATCTCAAGAATTCACGAAGCAACATTCAGACAAGATTCTCAGCTTGTACAAATGAATACTATGTCAAATTCAGTGGAGTCTTTTGGGTACATATTTTATGAAATATACAGAAAGAAACACCAACAGAAACATACTACTTGCCTTTTCATTAATGAAGTGTCAATTGAAAGTGTGAAGGAAGCCAAAGAAACTGCGCTAGATGAGCACAGTAAAATTTATATAATTAAATTAACATCAATTCAGGATCAGTTTAACTAATACAGATCAAAATGAAAAAATCCTTTTTAAAAAAAATAAATTTGTTGAATCACATACATTTGTTTTTATTTCTTCCTATCTGATTCTAATAAGATCTAATCTAATCTAATATTGATAGAATTGGGCTTGTCTGGTTTACTCCTAAGGAAGTCATATGATTTGAAGATGGGAAGAAAAAAGGGCACATAACAGAATAGTGATTTAGAGTGTCAATAGAGGCTCTCAATGGAGACCTCAGGACAATTTCTGGTGGGTTAGTTTTCAAGGGCTGCCACTCTGAAAGACAGGGGAGCTCAGGAGAGCTGCTTGATGTACAGTGACAACACCCTCAAAGTGCAGGAAGCTTCCACTTGTGTCTGCAGGACATGATGCAGGTGTGAAGAGGCCACACCAGCTGAATAGGAAACTTCAGAGCTCAGTTGCAGAAATGAAGCATATGGGAGGTGAAAGCAGGGATGAGCTACTCAGCAGGAATAAAAGAGAAATGCCCAGGCATGCAGGGATTCAATTGGGAAATTCAAAGATTGGACAGAGTATAAACAGGTAAAAGACATGCAGGAATTCAGAAGCAGCTTCTATAGGAGCAGAACAGGGAAAAGGAAGACTGAGGCTGACCTAGTGATGATGGAAACAGAAAGGCTGAAGTTTTTATGCCCAGCCCACACTGGCAAGGTCTGTTCTCAATCCTTCCACGTGTTTAGTGGAATGCAGTTGATGTTAGAGAAAGAGTGGATTAGGGATTACTTAAGAAACCTGAACACAAAGCCAAACGGTATGTATAGCTGATATCATGCCCGTGATATCGTATTGTGTCAGAGAATATAGGGGCTTCAAGAATGTAATAGTGTAACTAAAAGTTAAGACAAGCCAATCAAAAGCTTTTTTAGCTGTGACTGTAGTGAAAGAACCTTTCAGACAGCATGTCTCCATCTGCTCCCCTATCCTCTGGGACGTGGCTGCACAGACCTGGCTTATATACTGCTTCAGTGAAAAGAAAAAGGCGAGGAAATGCAATAAGGTAGCAAAGGCAGGTGCCCATTCCTGGGAGGGACAAGCTCCTTAAGTAGCTTGTTAACTGTCACAGTTCTGGAAGGAATCAAACAGTAAAGATTTGACAATGTGGAGAAGTGGTTCCTGGTGGAGCCTGTGGGAGCAGTGCACCCAGTATTATCTTAGCTCAGAAGTGGGGGATTGGAAACACAGACTGCTAACTTTCAGTTGTAAGGCTGTTCTCTGTTTCTCCAACAGCTTGTGGTGTTTGGAAGTTCCTGTGACCACAGCAGCAAATGTCATACCTGTCTTGCAGAAAGCCAAGAAGAGAAAGCTGGGGAAAGCCAGGCCAGCTGATTGTACTTCATTCCCTGTGAAGATTGTTACAGAAGGAGCAAATCCTTCTGTAAGCTATGTCCAAGCATATGATGGAGAAGAAGGTGGATGGGAGAAAACAGCATGGATTTGCCAAGTACAGACTGGCAGAAAAAGTGACCAACCTAATTACGTTTACAAATAAAATGACTGAATTTTTGGATGAAAGCAGAGCAGTGGATTTCTTTCACCTTCACTTAGGCAAGATTTTGACTTTGTCTCCTGCAGCTTCTCTGTAGCTAAACTGCAGAGATATGGACTATCTGCATGAATTACAAGGTTAAAAAGAAAAAAAAGGCTGGAACAAGAGGTTGAAAATGTGATGGTTATTTAAGAGTGGCATCCCTTTGGTACTCATACCGGGACAACACTGCTTAACAGCCCCATTAATGGCTTTGGCAGTGGAAGGGGATGCATCCTTCACAAGTTCACAGATGATATCAGATCAGTGCCGGATGGGGCTGCTGTCCGAAATACCTTGACATGTTGGAGAAATGTGCTAACAAAAATTATATGAAATTCAGAGAGGAAAAAGTGAGTCCTGCATGTTGGATGGCATAATGTCTTGTAACAGTACACAGTAGAAACTGAGAAATTAAGCAACTCTTCAGAAAAAGACCTGGGAGTCCTGAATGGTGAGCTAGCTATGAGACACAGGTGAGAAAGGTCAACCACTCCTGGGCCTTAAAAATGAAGCCAATGGGACAAGGGAGGCTCTTCTTTCCTCTGTTCGACTCTCGTGAGACAGCATCTGCAGTACTGTGCACAGCTTTGGGTTCTCATACTAGAGAAGTATGGATATAATAGTGTGAGCCTATGTGAGGACCACCCAGATGGACAGGCACTGGAGCATCCATCTCAGCAAAAGGGGTGGGATGGGTGTTTGGTCAGTGTGGAGAAGAGAGAGCTTCAGGAAGAACTTACACTGTCTACAGGTACCTCCAGGGAAGGGACACAAATGTCAGAGTCAGGCTCTCCATAGAGGTGCACAGGGAAAGGATTGAAGGCAAGAGCCAGAAGCTGCAGCTTAGAAAAAGGTGTTCTGAACCCAACCTGAGCAATCTGTTCCAAAGTCAAAGATGCCCCAGCTTCGAACAGAGGGTTGGATTTAATGAATTCGTGGGATCCCTTCTAACACAATATCTCTGTTCTGTAATCTCTTGATTTTTGATCGTATGGAAAAAGATTAATCTTATTTAGTATGTTAACATCAGGCATATATTACAGATGTAACATTGTTCACCAAAAGTTTTACATATTTTCAGTAGGTTTTTTAGAAATATGAATGTCAGATCTGACCACAGTACTTTAGAAATAGCCTTAATCCTTAGAGCTGAATGGCAATCCATTTGCATTTACCCATTTTTTTTTTTCTGTCACTACTCCTTGTTAATCCATATAATTTGAGAAATTTATACTTCCCTATTTTTTCACAAGCTTGTACACTTTAGGCGCCTACAAAAGCTTTTTCTTACTTATTAGCACCATTAACTTGTTAAATCCAACTTTTGATCTTCAAATAGCAAGCCTAGCTGAAGAAATCCATATTTCATAACACCAGGTTGATGGACGTTAACTGTTCGCATATTTTATTTTCTTTCTTATGGCATCCTTTTGCTACCTTTTTAGGTGAGTCCTGAATATTTGTTTACTTTATGCCTTACAAATTTCTAAAATCAACCAGTTTAACATTTGGATGTCTTTATCATAATGAACTGAACATGAACTTTTCAAGATTAGAGAAAAATCAACTTTAATCTTTCAGATAGCTTTTTGACCATTTTCCTACTTTAATACTCTTCAAGACTATTTCTTTATTCCTGTATTTATTTGCATTTTTAATTTATGAAAATACCAGTGAAACTACAGATCTGTATCCAGTAATTATATTACTTCCATTCTTTCAGGCGTGACAGCTTCACATAGTGGCTTGTGATGTGTGGCCAGCTGGGGTGCAAGTTCCATTCTGTTCAAGGTGTATTGCATTTGATGTGTCAGAAATGACAGTAAAGTTTTTGTAGGGTAACTAAAACTGAAATCCATATATAACTATAAATATATATATATATATTTATATGTACAAATATCCTAGAAAACAGGTTAAAATGTAGCATGCCCTGAGATGTACTTCCAGTATAGGACATATATGCCGTCTCACACTATGTCACAGTATTTATAGCCTGACAATGTTATTAACTCCAAGTTTCCCCACATTCATGAATGATACAGATAAGACAAACTGTAAAGGAATATTTGTCAGCTGTGATAAGAATTACAAATATGCTACTGTTATGGAATTACAGTTCTGTAAGTATTAATAGTGGTAGTGACAGCAGATTTTATTGCCAGTTGATTACCTGTGAATATACAGGGTTTCTACATATTCAATGTCAGAACTGCATTTATTATTTCCTAAAGTATAAAATAAATTGCATTTATTATTTCCTGAAGTGTGAATAGTCAGCATGTTGAATATACATATGAATGGAATTTGATCCCCAAGTGGAATATACCCAGCTATCACAGCTACGGATTATAGAGGTTTAAAAAAGACTTTATTATTTATGAATAATAGTAGCTTAACTACAATGCCATAGAAATAAGAAACTCTACAACTTGCATGCTAAAGATGACTTACACCTACAACAAGGGCACAGCCCTTTGCCATAAGGAACTTACAACATAGATTTGGATAAAAATATCCTAATGGCAAGTCTGATATGGCCGGTTTCAAAATCCTCTGACATGCTTGATGAAAAATGCTTTGACCATAGGAGGGGAAGCTAAGGAAAATGGTAGAGCAGAGACTGCCAAGAAAACACTTCTGTATAGGTACAGTGACCTCACATAATGATTCACTGATCTTACTGCTGTACCTGAGGTGTTTCTTCCTCCTTCACCTCTTCCCATTCCTCCTTTTCTCAAACACGAGCTCACTTTGATGCTAAGTCTGAATATATTCTTGCACCATATTCGATTTCTGTGGTTTGGGCTTCTCATGTATTCAGTGAGGAAACCTGAGCTCATGCGTGCAGGACTTGGAGAACCCAGGTAGGTTCTCATGTGTCACTTCTGTACACTAAGAGAACATCGTAATAATAACCTACTTGCAATGCTGGAGATATGAATGCATTTGTATGATTCTTGTAATGTGGTCCAGCTTGACTTAAAGGGTATGGAGAATTGTGGTGGGTAGAATGCATGTCATGATTTTTTATAGTTGAGATTTTAGCCATGTCATTCTTATGAGCATATTTGCTCAAAGTAGTTGAGTAAGCAAAATAGTAAGTCTGCAGTTAATCTCACTTTGTTTCCCTGGGTATCTTGTGAGAGCTAGTTTAGGTTTCATAGCTAATGGGGAGAAACAGACACTATAGAGGAACACGAATCCTTCTACTGTCAGGTAAAATAAGTCATAGCCTGAGGTTTTTTGCCTCTAGCAATAATGTAAACAGCTTAGAAGAGTGACTAAGCTATGATACCCAACTTCTGGATGGCTAAAGAAAAGGAATTGCACCTTTATATACATACAAGTTGAATGTGCTGTCCTATTATGAACAATAAGAATACTTTTCACACATCTTTATCATTCACCCCAGAATATTGTCTGTGTGCTCTATAAACATTAATTAATGTGGATTCATAACAATCTCATGAGGAAAGAATTAACCACAATTTAGAGATGAAGAAATACAGCCATAACATGTTTAAATAAGTTGTCCCAGGTTGCAGAGAAAACCAATTGGCATAAATGTAAATACCAGAGGATGCCTCACAGTTGTAGCCCAAAGATAAGGTAATAACAAGGTGTGGCTCACAAGTCAATACGGTGTAATATAGTGCTTGCTTCTGTCCTATTCAAAGTAAATAGGTTGAGGTGTGATGTGTGCAGGATAATTCCTGATGTGTTCACACCAACCGCGCATTAACTTGGTATATATCTAGCCAGATTGACAAAGGACAGGGCAAGGGTCAGATTCCTATTCCAGATGCTTGAGATGTTTGTGTATCCAAATGACTGACATGTCTGGATTCTGCAGGACCCTTTAATCAAAGAAATACAGCATATGCCTCTTTTCCTTTTCCTTCTACATGAATGCGTAAATGAAGTTATACTGGGTGATTGCGTGTCTACTGACAACAGAGGCTACATTTTATATCTGTAAATGGCATGTTCCCAGGAAGGTTCCCAAGTACTGAAATAAAGTGCACACAGAGAAGGCTGATTGATTCAGGCAGAAAACATGAAGGGACCATTTTAGTAGCTTGCTGGTGTAGATGACTTCAGTTCAGGATTATTGAACATCCTTGGCCATCAGTGTATTAGGACTGATACAGACTGGGCTTTGTTCACATCTTCAGTAAGTTTCATGTGATGACTTTAGTTATCTTAAATATGGATTTGTTGCATATATCCACAGTACGGATTGTTGCATATTTTTGCCTAAATTACCCCTCTCCTCTCCTGACTTTACTCCCTACTGGCATGCCTGTCGAACAGCTCTTATGTCTTAGAAAGGCCCTGGAGCATGTCTAAAGAATGGCAGCAAAGCTGGTAAATGTTCTGGAGCACGAGTTTTAAGAACAGTTGAACAAACTGGGATTATTTAGTCTAGAGAAGAGGAGGCTACAACTGCCTGAAAGGAAGTGGTAGTGAGGTGGGTAGCAGTGATAGAATGAGAGGTAGTGGCCTAAGTTGCACCAGGAAAGATTCGAGCTGCATATTTGGAAAAAATGTTCTCAGAACGAGTGGTGAGCACGGGAATGGGCTGCCCAGGAAGGTGATGGAGTCACCGTACATGGAGGTGTTCAAAAAAGGTGTAGATGTGGCACCGAGGGACATGGTTAGTGGGCATGGTAGGGATGAGTTGATGCTTGAAGTAGATGATCTTAGAGGTCTTTTCCAACTTAAATGATTGGATGATTCTATGATTCATGTGCTGAGCTTACCTTTCTGCTTTGCCACACGGAAGCAATAAAATCACGGTTACCTCAAATGCAAATATTCACACAATTCGCTTCATGTTTATGTTTTCCCTGCTTCTTTTCATGTCACTCTCTCATGTGCCAGATAATTTCCTAATGACATTTGTATAGTGTTTAACTCTCCTTTTCCATATGATCCTCTCCATTGCCACACAGTTCATTTCAGCTGTGCCAGCTAACAGAATGCCAAGTCACTTTTCCTGCTGCTATCTGGGTCATGGTATGGCTTGAGTTAACTGCTGGTGTGAGCAACCAACAGCTGATTCCTTCAGACACCATCATCTGCTATGACATAACTGAACAAAGGCTCTCACATCCTTTTCCTGGAGGATACAAGTGAAAGTAATGGAGAGGTTATGTGGCAATGGCAAAGAGGAATGATACACGACCACAAAGACCATGGGGTTCCTGTACTGGACTTATGAGGCAAGGTTTTGGTAGGGGTGATGTTGCAGGGATGGCTTCTGTGAGCAGATCTCAGCACCACCCCATGTCAGATCAGAGCTCCAGCTGCTCCAAAAGGGACCCGCTGCTGCCAGAGCTGAGCCATGAGTGGTGCTGCGGGTGCTCTGGGAGAGTAGATTTAAGAGAGGGAAAAACTGCTGTGCAACAGCAGCTGGGGGATGGGAGTAGGAAATGTGATAGAAATGGTCTGCAGTCATCAAGATCAAGGCAACCTCTACAACTGCTACATACTGTAGTTCATAGTACATTGAGTCCTCAGGTAATGAAGAAATCTCCTTCACTTGAAGAGGTGGAATTACACCTATCTTTTCCATGCTTTTCTCTTTCTAGAATCTCCAAAAATAGTGTACTCAAGACTTACCGAGTACGAAGTAACAGTGAAACTAATTATTCTAACAAGACCATGATGTGGTATTATGTTGTTATTGTTTTCAATAACAACATTGAAAACAAATTGTATTGTATGTTATTATTTTCACTAGCAAATTCTCCTTCACTTTCCCAGTTGCTATAAGTTTTTATTTGTGAATAAATAAATAAATAAATAAAATGAGCATAAATAAAGTCCTAAATATAGTTTCTGTTAGTTTATTTTGGCAGCTTTTGATTCAAATATTTCAAAATGCACAGTATTTCAGATGGGAATAAGTGCGAGTCACGTTGATAAAAAGTCCTTGCTGGGCTTTTGGTTTTGCCTAGATAAAAGAAAGACATTTTAAAACTTTTTTTTTAAAAGTATTTTCAGTTGTTCTGCACATGCTTGTGGTTTTGGACATGCTTTTTTTTGTTTCGTTTTGTTTTGATATATTGTGTGGGTACCCTACAATTGGGATTATGTTCTTGATAGGTGAAGGAGAAGAAAGTTGTAGCACTCCAGTCTTAACAGTAAGTCTATTCAAGTTCAGTGAAACCAAAATATCTGATGCACAAAATCAAAACAGTCCATAATAGAAAATAAGATACGCATTCCACAACAATGCACAACGCCCCACATGCCCCATGTTTGCCTGGCATTCTTTCATTCCTGAGCCACATCACACTGCAATAAAGTATGTGGGAGCATGAGGCATCCCTCATTTTCCTTCAATGCCTCCCCTTAGCCTCAAAGGGAGGAGATATGATTTTTGTCTGTACCAGATCTACAAGCTAAATGTATACAGAGCCTGCCATTACCTCCTCAGGTAATGAGAGGATAATGTAAGAAGTATGTAGGTGCTCTCTGCATAAGCTGCAGCATACTGCAATGATATGGCCAGGAGAGCATCCAGGTGTTTCCTTAAGTAATGACAGCCTGCACATTCGATTATCATCCTGCAATCACTTGGCATCATGGTTGGAGCAGGTCAGTGGGATTCCTTGAAGCAATGGTGAAAACACATGTGTTGCTGACTACCTTGTTGGTAAGATTCTTGTTTTTTCAGAAAAGAAATGGAAAATCTCTTCCACAAGTTGAAAATATATGCCTGTGCCTATGCTTCTTATATATACATATATGCATAGGCACAGGCACACACACAAGCATGTTAAAGACAACATGAGAATGGTGGGATAGCAGTTTCAGTTATAGACCTTCCATACCTTCTTCCAATGGAGATGAGTGCCCCAAAGTACCTGGAGATCTTGGTAAATCCAATTTCAAATAGCTGCTACTTTAGCCATACCTGAAGAATTTGTCTACAATGTGTCATTTCAATGCCATTTTTACTGACTTCACATAGTGTCACTAACAAATGAATTAAAAGAGGCAATAGCAATGATGTATATGGCTGTAGGGCTAGATTTTGATGCAAATAAGAAGACTGATGTGGATGAGGAAGAGTGTGGATTTTTCCATTTGGGAAAAAATACATGAAGGTAGAGAGAGTAAGAGTATAGTTTTATCATGCGGAATTAGGAAGGACTTCACCCAGATAGGATTGTTTTTTTTAAGAAGACGTATAAATACAGTAATGCCAAAATGATGTGAAGTGATAGGGCTGTCACTTATGAGTGTGCATGGAAAGCTGATGAGAATTTGGAGTGGAAAAAGGGGAAAAGGTGAATTAATGGCTAAGTGGGACCAGGCTCCAGCTTTTTTTTATAAAACATGCATACATGTTGCGTTCCCAAAGAAAGGGAAAAAATCTATGAACGCTTCCATTTCAGTGGCTTTTAGAAGCTTGCTAAACAGCCAGAAGTATTTGCATGTGGTAGTCTTAAGACAAAAAGTAAAATAAACATGGCCATGTAATTTATAGCTCCAGGACATTTATTTGCAACAAAATCTGCTCTATAGTTAATGCTGCGTTGGGAAGAAAATGGAATAAGGTAGTTACAGAGATAATGAGCTGATACTGATAAAAATTGGCATAATTCCATGGCAATTTCATTAGTACAAAAAGTCGTTTTGAATACTGTTGAGTAGGAGTTCCAAAATGTTCAGTGTTTAGTGAAATCTGGTGAAATGGACTTCTGCTTACCAGACAGTTTTCTTTTCTTTTTCCTTATCTGTCTTTCATTGTGTGGCAGGTTTTCAGTGCCAGTGTAATTTTGAAATCATGCTTCAATAGTGACCAGAGCTACCTTGTCCTGCTTGGAATTGTTCAGGTGGACAGCTGACCTGCATACACAGTATTTTTTGCTGTATCACATTACAGTTGACTTTTAAACCCACTGTCAAGAAATCTCAAATTAGTTATTTCACAGAGTTTTAAATCATGTGGGACTATGAAATGAAAATCTGTGGTGACATGACTCACTGCATTGCATTTTATTTACACTTACATACAGCAAAATACATTTTTTACTACAATATACTTTCAGAAAGAATTTGATTAAAAGATTATTATTTGCCACTTTTAAAAGCTTTATTTCAATGGTAATGCTCATGCCATGCCTGGTTTCCATTTTAGATACATCCATTTTATCTTTCAGACATCATTTCCTTTGAACGTTTTCTCTACTACATTAGAGACCACTGCAGTGCATATTTTTGCTCCCAGTGAAGATACGTGCATAAAATAACCAAGTTACCTCCTAAGCTTCATTTCTTTGCCTTTTCTTTAAATAACTAAGCATTTTGTTCATATCTGAAGTGCTTTTGTGATTCTTTTGTGAATTGTAATAATCTTTCTTTTAATGAATATTCTTTTGTCTAACATGAGATTCACCAGCACTGTATATGCAAATAAAATGGTTTACCACCTCCTACACTCTTATTACCTTATTTTTACATGAGACTTGAATAATTTCCTTCTGCAGTAAAATCAGAACTTTGAGTTTTCTGTCCTTAAAATTCACACAAATTTCAGAGTTTTATAAGATAGAGCAAAGGTTTGTAGTTACAAGACAAATTATAGACTGTTTCATGGCAAAAGGTCTCATTTGGTCTACTATGTGATCCAGACTAGCGTATATATGAATGTCCTACACTGAACCTCATTCACCCTTACCACTTTGGTGACCTCTGTATCATCTCCACATTAATCTGTGGTCAATTGACAATCAAGAAAACTGATCTTAACAGATTATACCTTAACATTGATCCACAAAGAAACCCACTAGAGATAACAAGAAGCTCTCACCATGAGTCTTCAGTGCTATTTTTTTTATCATGATCACATGCATTAGTCAATGAAAATATGAATTGTACATACATTGTATTTATGCACTTATTATCAAATAACTGTCCATCAAAGGGCATCAGGCTTGTTTAAGAGCATTTTATAAAGCCAGAATACTGATAATTTATTTCTATTTACCATCAGTTGATTAGTAACACCTTTTATTTTTCTCATGATTACTAATTGATTGACCATTCTGAAATTACTTCATTCTGGTTGCTTCTTGAGCACTGAAAAAATAGTATTACTTAATTTCTCCAGAATTTTCTGAAAATCATCAATAGAATGACATCATCTGTTTTACAAATTCAGATGCAAAATATTTGAGTTTACTGATTTTAAAAAAACTTATCTATGTGTTTTTTAATATTCCCCTTCATTGCTAATATATACCAGATATAATTTGGCTTGAATATGTGAATATGGGTATATAATTCTTTACTGAGTAGAAGAACCTATTTTAAAATATTTTCTTTTTATACATTCTTAGTTTATTGTCTCGGTCTTCTACTTTATCCACATACTTGCCATTTTGCCTGTACCTCAGGATCACAAGATAATTAAAGTTGGCAGGGATCTCAGGAGGTCTGCAGTCCAACATCTTGCTTAAAGGAGAAATGGAGAAATGTCAGCTTCTCCTTACCCCAATATATATTTCTTTACGTTTATTACTGGACTTGTTCCACAGTACAGACTGAGCAGACTCCTTGGATCCCAAAAGAAATCTCCATTATTTTTTGGATCTTTTGCCCCTTTGACATCGTCTGCAATTTATATAATTGAATCATATCTAAGGTACGAACATTTGTGGAATTTTGCAGAGTGATAGAATAGATTGGAATAGGTTGGAAGAGACATGGAAGGGACACTTTCAATTAGACCAGTCTGCTAAAAGCCCCATCCAACCCGGCCTTGATCCACAGTTTCTCTTGGCAGCCTGCTCCAGAGCCTTGCCACTCTCGCTTTTCCAACTTTTCCTTATATTTCGTATGGTGAACTATGTTCTTGTCATTTAAATGGTAAGCAGTTTTTAATGTAAAGGTAATTTCAAATCACTGTTCACAGAATCACAGCACTGTGGAGGTCAGAAACCTCTGAAGATCACCTTGTCCAATCTCCAATATTTCCTGAATGAAGGTAATTACTCTTCCCAAATGCAGTTACTGTCCGTTACCAATAAGCAACACAATTAACCACAGGTGGACAAAATGCCGGGTGGTAATTGAGGGATTTGACCTGCCTATGTGTTGATAGGTCATTGCTATCTGCTAATATGCCCATTCAAACCTTATGTTCAAAGGGAGGTCGCTGAGGGATGATATATTAGCCACATTCTTCAGAGATTAAATCAGATAGAAGTGCATGGTAATGTGGGCAATTGTGGAACAGCTGATTCATCATAAATTCATACCCTATCTTAGCCCACAATAAGTGTCTGATAAGTTTGTGTCTTCAATTAGCTTGCCTGGTATTAATATAAGACCACACTTGGTTTCTTTTCAGAAAATGTGTAACATAAAAACTAAGGTGGGAAAAAAAAAAAGAAAAAGAAAAAAAGAAAAAGATGCAATATTATTGGTTGCTGTGACAGTTTAAAATATTTTGGGATTTTTAGGCATGGCAATTCAGATTTCAATCTAACAGCCAACAAGGAGTGTAATGGTGTAGTATGGTGAGAAGAATTTAGTAGATCTGTCTAAAGTTGGGTGAGAACTCAAAGCAGACTTTTTTAAGATACTTCATAGTTTTAAGGAAGAAGTGGTATAAACCAAATAGTCAGCTGCCATAGACTTCAGGAAGACAACAGAGTTTTTGGGGACAAAATAGGAAAAATGGAATTTTCACAGCAGATTAACATAAACTGTAAGGCATTAGATTTGTTCCACTAGGAATGTTGTTTTTTTCAATTTAACACAAAGAATAAAGATTTACTTCCTCAAGTATTTTCATAGAATCATAGAACAGCTTGTGTTGGAAAGGAACTTAAAAAGAACATTAAATTCCAACCCCTGCCACTCAACAGCTCAGGCTGCCCAGGGCCCCATCCAATCTGGCCTTGAACTCCTTCAGGGATGGGGCATCCACAGCTTCTCTGGGCAACCTGTGCCAGTGTCTCATCAGCCACTATGCAAAAAATCTCCTCCTAGCATCTAATCTAATCTAATCTAAATGTCTCATTCAGTCTAAATGTCTCTTTTAGTTTAAAACTATTTTGCCTTTTCCTACCACTGTCAGACTTTGCAAAAAGCCAGTCTCAATTCTGTTTATAAGCTCTTCCTAAGTATTGGAAGGCCACCATGAGGTCTCTCAGGAGCCTTTCTTCTCCAGGCTGAACAAGTTGAGCTCTCACAGCCTTTCATTGTAAGGAGAGGTGCTCCAGCCTTCTGATCACCTTTGTGGCCCTCCTGTGGGACCTCATTCAACAGCAGTATTCCAGATTGGGCCTCACAAGGGCAGAGTAGAGGATTATCACCTCCTCACCCTGCTGGCCACCCCTTTTTTGTCTAACCTAGGATACTGTTGGCCTTCTGGGCTGCAAGCAAACACTGTTGGCTCATGTCCAGACTTTTATCTACCAGAAACCCCAGCTCCTTTGAGTATGTTGGATTTGAAGGGTAAAGTGAATAATTACTATTCATGCTCTGATAAGTTTTATTAATTTACCTTCTATCATCTTAAGTTATCATTTATTTTTTGGAATTAATAACTTTGGTTAAGACAACTTTTACTTGTAAACTGTCTTTCTAAGGCATCTTGAAAATACTGTTAGGCAGTTCTACGTGAAGGAGTTAGTAGGAAGGTTTGAGACTTGCCTGTATTGGTTAGTGGCTTTATAAGTAGGAGTACCCATAAACACCAAGGACCTTTGTTTTATCTCTATTCACAGAAATGATAGAGATCATCTGCTGAAACCACCTTTAATATCTGTGGAGTAGTTTACATCATTCACTGATAGGTCAGATTAAGTGCTAACTCAAACATATTCCAGTCATCTCCTCTTTTAGCTCAGTCCTCAGTCTTTGCTGATGCCTTACTCAACACCCAGACTATCTCTAGAGGGTTCGATATTTTCTTAACATAAAGTGGAATTTCAAATACTAACAGTTAAAATTTTCCAATAACATTCATATTACAGCGTTAAGCTTAAAAGGTTTCTGATGTGTCTTTATTCAGAAGGCAGTCCTTTCATTGTTTTTTGGTCTGAAAGCATCTTCCTTTGTAATAATCAAGGAATTTCATTTCATCATAATAAAATTCCCTTCTTTCTATAGTGAAAAGGCACGAGTTTTTCAAACTAGTTATAAACCAGTCTACATAAGCATACTCTACAGCTTCCTTTGGCAATATCAGTGCGGGGAATCCTTAGCTGAGAATGAAGCCAAGTGCTAACATTCTGTTGAGTGGCTACTGTTGCTAGCCATCAAATTATATTCCCCTATAGGAACTGGCTGGCATAGGTAAGATCAAAATGTCAACCACTTTGCTTTACCTACCTGAGATGGTACTTCAGTTTTGACAGATATGATATTAGAAGTTTCAAGATCACTTAAGGTTCCCTGAGGTCTCTTAATCACTGAATTTCAGCATTTCCAGAGCATGAAGTTAAAAAAGAAAAGGACAGCTGGAGCGTTTTTCTTCTAGATAGCATCAGAAATCTGCACTCCCATGATGGCTCATTTTCTTTGGTTCTTCTATTTTTCTCCCTTGAAAGAAATCCTCTCGTGATGAAATCTCTTAAGTACTGAATAACTGGTTATTCTCATGTCTTTGATTAAATAAATAAATGAGGTTAGGTTTGTCTTATTTCCGGCTACCTGATTTACTTTGCTAAACCCAGGTTTAGCTCCCTGGGTTGCAGACTGTAACATCTCAATTGGCCTTTTCACGTCTGCCCACAAATGGGATGCACAGTGGCAGCGCTGCTAAACATTACATGTAAGGTATAATCTGGCTACCTCAGTTAACTGTAGCAGTGATAACTAGCATCAGCAGTAGCAGGAGTTATGCAATGAAAATAAAATACATTGATTATTTGCTCACACTGTGCTACCCATGTCTTAACAGCTAATTTTACCTCTGCTGATTAAATTATAGCTAAGTCATGCATGCCTATTCAAGGCTGCTTGCACTTGCTCTGAAAGCAGAGAGAACAAAACTTTCTCACTTCTTTTTATGAGTGCAATGTGTCTGGACATCTTCTAATTGTTAATTTTAGATCTCAGACCTTCCATTACATCATTCTTGGTGGTTGATTCCTTTGTTCTATTTATCTGTGAGTTACTTTCTGAGTAAACTTCTTTCTTGAAAAACCTTGGGAGAAGGCATTGCTTCAGTGAGTTAACAGTAGTACATTTTGCTACTCAAGCAATGGTTCCTTCCCTAACTTTCAGCTGCTTTCATACCCCACCAAGTAGAGAAGTGTGCAGCTTGGCATGCAAGATTTGATTCCTAAGGAAGTGACCTGATTTTTTTCATTATCTGCATTTCTTCAGATCTGTCAGGACAGAATAGAGGAACAGGCTCTGCAAAAAATCAGGATCATATCTTAAGTTACAGACAGATTTCCACTGAGCAAGCAATACTTTTTGTCAGTCTATTTAGCCTATACAGTGTCATATATTGTAAATATTCCTTAAAAAATGCTATTTGGGTACCAAAAGCAACAGGTGAGAGCATGGAGAAGCACGTGGGATAGAGCACAGCCTCACAGCTCAACAGTTCTGGGCTGAGTGTGGGAGTCCACGTTGATCTCTGTTGCTGCCCTTGGACTGCTTTCAATAACCAGGCTAGCTCATTTAAGATGAGCTAAAATTAAGAGCTCTAACAAAGATGTCCTGAGGTGGATATTTTGGCTCTCTTGCCACTATTTACACCTGTGATAAAAATCAGTTACACATTTATTCCTAGTAATAAGATCTTAAAAAGCACCTCACTTTTGGCAGGCTTATTTTATTTATTTTTTTTTTCTTTTAAGAAGCTCCTGAAGCTCAGTTCTGGGCAATCTGCCTAACAGCAGCTTCCACTTTCTTCGTTTCATTGTGTCAGCTTGAACCACATTTTCAGCTGGGAGAATCAGGCCTTTTTATGGGAAAATATGATCCAGAATAATGATTTCAAACCTTTTAATAAGTCATTATCGAAGACTGTATTTTAATGCTTTATAGAAACAGCGTCTGAAGCAATTTTGCATTTTCAGTTTTCATTCCTTTTGCGTATTTTAATTCCAGCAATGTAAATACACACAGTATTTGATATTTCAAATCCTACTGTTCTTCACAGTTCACGTGGTCCCATATTATGAAAATAAAAATGCTTTTTATTTCTGTTTAATTGAAGATATTCCAGAAATAACCAAGGAAGCTTTTAGTTCCCGTAAATGCTTACTTTCTAGTTGATCAGTTTTCTCTGTGCATGTTGTGAAGTGAAATGATGCAATTATCTGTCTGTGTTGAGAATTAAAAACCAACATACATTATTTCAGTTTAAGCAGTACTCACAAGCAGGTATTTTTCTGAGACAGCTCCACAGAGTTTATGTTTCAGAATAGTTTGCTCTGTGAAAAGGTCTGATTAATCTGTATACAGTATGTGATTAGAAATAACAGGGTCCACTTTCTCAACCATACTAATGAGTAGTAATTACTGTGTACCTCCACAGAACACTCAAGACGTTATCACCAAGATGATGCAACACAAACCTGACCTATCTGCACAGCACTGGAATCTTTACAAATAAAACTTATTCAGTTTTAATCCTTTTTTTTTTTTTTTTACCAACTCTGATTTTTTAATGCTTTTCTGAATGATTTCCAATTTGTAAGTGATTTGTATGATAAGTTGAAATGTAATAAAGAGAAGCAGCACTAATCTTTTTGATGCAGTCTATCTAGAGCTGTTAAGAAAAAGAAAACAGGCATGTCTGATCTGCTAGTTTTGGCAGCAAAGGAATTTGTGTCCCCACTGTCCTGAGTAAATTGACATGTTTCTCTGGTAATAGATCATTATTTTGCTGTAGACTTACAGTTTATGTATGCTAACAGTTCATCTACCACATCAAAACCCTACTGAAGTGAGCGGATAAATGCTTAGCCCAGTTGGAGCCTCCCATAAATGTGAGACAAATGCCAAACATTGCATGTTGTTAGTATTTGAGTTGTTTTCACAAGATTATTGGCAAATACAGTGAGAACTTCGAAGATAGGAACAAATCTATCCATTAACAGGGATAGGATATGATTTTGACACTAATTGACCTGAACGTTTTGATCATGTTATTGAGATAAGAAGTAAACCAGTCTGAAAAAATCACTTCATCCCACTGCCAGAAGATACACTCTCTTAAAACAGAATAAAATATTTGAGCTGCATCATTTCAGCTGAGCATTCCATGTTCACTGGTATTTAAGAGGTACCCTACATTCTTCACCTATGTTACAAAGATAGTGACCTCCAACAGAAGAGTAAGAAAATAGGTAAGGGGTGAAAAGCAGTATAAGCAGTATCTATGAGAGCTTGCCTGTCAGAGTACTTAATTACTTAAAATGGTGATTTGGAGTGGTAGTTATGACACATTTATATCCTTGTGTAACATCATCTAAATTTCCCTTGCAATACTATTGATTACCCACTTAGTTCTTTTTGAATGTTTCTACTTTTTCTTTTTTTTTAAATCATTTTCTTTTCTGTTTTGTATCCATCTAAGCTTGTTGTATTTTACTTCTGTTCCAACTCCTCCCATTCACTTCCAGTTTTGCTAATATTTTATTTACTACCTTCTTAAGGTCACCAGTAAGGATGAGAATTGGTCAGAATGCAATCTCTGTAGCATAATAATACATTGTTTGGATCTATTGATAATTCAGAGGGTGGAGCACTAATGATTGGCTGCTTAAGTAAATTCTGAATCCTATTTCTTCCAGTCATGAGGGGGCTCTACATTCCAGTACAAATATATTATTATTTGTGCAATGATGACAATAACTACATTTGCATGCTTATAACAGTATCTTTCACATGCAGATCTACTGTAATTAAAAATACATTATTATAATCACTTTTCATAGATAAGAAAGAGGAGAGAAAGCAAAGCCCAGAGATTTAGCAAAATATCAGTTAGATAGTCAGATAGAAGACTCGTAAAGAAAAGGCAAGGAAAAAAGAAGTCTTTCATCAATCAAATCAAATTATATATATATATATATATATAATTATTTTTTATAATATTGTTGAGGGATGCTGGGAAAGGAGGCAGTTGGCAAGTCACATGTGGCATAGATATGGACAGGTCCTTGCTTCTGAGGGCCAGAGCAAGTGTTCTGATCTGCTGGATTTACAGTATCTGAAGGTCTGATCCTGTCTCAGTTTGTTGGACATCATTTGTATCTCTCAAAGAGCCTTGCTGTGCATTCATCCACACAGCTCTCCTAACTCTCTTGGTCTACTCTTTTCTAGCAGATGATGTCTGGAAGAACAATTCACCCACTGCATTATTTATCCTCCCCCATTTTTTTCTTCTGATGTTAAATATCATAATTTTGGTGGGCTTGTAGGAGCAGTGTATGAATCTAGTGTAATATGAGTGATATGAACTGAAATCTTTGTTAAAGATTTAAAGATGCTCCAGTTCACAGAATCACAGAATCAAAAATTTAGGTTATCTGAATCTACATTTTGCTATCACTTTTTCAGGACAGGTCAAAATTATACGTGGTATCTATTTTTGTTTTCACTGTAGCGAAGGAGTTAATAAAGGAGTCTTCTAACAACTATAATTGTGTCTATAGCTATTCAATCTGTAGATGTGGTAGTTTAACACTGGTAGGTAGCTGAATTCTACCATGTTGTCCTCCATGTTCTGAAAATTTCCAACATATGCACACACACACACACACACACACACACAAACTTGTTTTCTTCTGTTCTTTTTACACAGAATTTCAACAGAACCTGTGGATCCAGCATGACCCAAAGCTCAGAACCTGCACAATAATTATTCACCCTATTTCTCAATTTTGTTCTTTTCCAGTTACTTCCAGCCCACATGAATCTGTAATTCAGTCTAGTCAAATATGAAGTAAGCTGCTCAACAGCACCAGCTGGATCTGATGAAACAGACATTCACAGATGGATATTATCCTCCCACTGAAGGTACCACAACTCACATATCATCATTGATTTCCTGTGTGGCCTCATACTTTGTATTAGACATATAATAGAACAAAATATAGAAGAACTCCACTTGAAAAGTCATCCAAGGAAGATTAATAATTATCCAGTACCCAGATGAGTAATCACCTAGTATTTGTTGTAGCTAGTGACAACCTGTAGAAATGGATATATTAATAGCTCCATAATTATCATTGTTTGAAGTGAGTATGTGTAATAATGCACTTTTTCTCAGAGATTATTGCAGCCAGTGATTACCAAATAAATTCTCAAACAAGAAAGTACTTAAAGTGCTGGAATTGCTATCAGGATCTCAGGGATCGAGGTCTCAATGTCTTTTGAGCATCCTGTATGACATGAGATACACTATTCATTTTCCCGTGTCCTAGTTTTCTAGTATAAGTTGTGGATAATAACTCTCAGCTTTACATAGGTGTTGTAAACAAAATCTCGGATATTTCAAGGTCCTCTCATGCAATGGCAATGCATAGAAAAGCATCTGGAAATGAACTGTCTTTGACAGGATAAGAATGCACATTTTGCTTGTGTAGCAATTAATTACTGCAATGAACAGGCTGCCTTTTTATTTCCAAGAGAAGTAAGTTAAGATCTGGAAGTAGGCAAGAAACTGAATTAAAGCCATTCCACCTTTAGCTTAAAAACAAGACACAGTGAAAAAGTATATCCATGAAGGCAGAAGGCTAGTAACAAATTACGTTAGAAGATGCAGCAGAGGACAGGATAAGGAGAAGCAAGCAGTTTAGAAAGAGTTCGCTTTGCCTTATTTAATTGATAGTGAGTTTTGCACTTTGATCAAAAAAAGCATGGACATTTCCTCAACAATCAAGACAGATGATCAAGTATTCTTCCTGAATGTTCCTTACTGCATCTGCAGACTGGGAAGATGTAGGATTAGGAAGCCTTCCCTGCAATGGCTGCAGGTGGTCTGGTGGTTGGCGACCCTGCACACAGCAGGGGGTTGAAACTAGGTGATCTTTGGCGTCCTTTTCAACCCAGGCCATTCTATGATTCTACGATCACTGGCCTTTTAGATAGCTCAAAGGAAGTTAATTAACTCTGCTCTTCCAGTTTTTATGTTCTTAACAGTAGCCAAAAACTTAATGCTAGCAGTTATTTGAAACTGCAATAACAAACAATTAAACATTGCACCACCAAATGAGTAAATATATGTCGGAAATTAATTAATTTACTATAAAAGCAGTATAATTAACCCCATCTTCAACATGGCTCTTGCTTGTGCAATGGCTGTTTCCAGGCAAGTAGCAAAGGTTTACATCCAGATTAACTTGTTTGGCAGAGTATTGTTTGACCAGGTCTTAAGGAACAAAACAAAGAGAAGAACAAAGAAAGATAAAGTGCAAAAAATGGAAGAACAAAAAATTAAAACTTATATAAGGTGTAAGAAGTCTAATCAGAAATATTTATCTGATTCCCCAGGAAGCAGGTGCTTTGAAGAAACAAAACTGGAAGAAACTGTGGAAGATAAGACCCATATTTTCCAAGCAATAAAGAATGCTGAACAATTCTTGAACACCATGGATGTCTCTCCTTAGACTTATGGATTCACATAGTTCAAGGTGGAAAGGACCATTGGATTATCCAGACTGATCTCTTCTTAGCACAGCTTAGAAATTTTTACGCAGTAGCCCTGAATATTGATCTGAACAAGTTATGCTTAAATATTCATATATACATCTTACTACAATAATTCTCTTGGAGATGCCAAAAGCAGAATGAATGTGTTTCATTCCAGATCTTTTCCAACTCTTTCTCTATTTCTCAGCTTTCTTTTTGTCCACTCTCGTGCCTCCTTCTTCTCTGCTACAGTCACCTCCCAAATACAGAACCCCCCTCTAATTTCTTTTTCTCCATTGTGTCCAGTTTTGATAAGTCTGTATTCAAGTTCTGCTATTTATGTTACCATTACCTAAGAGATCTCGCATGTGACCTTATCTCTAACACAGCTATGTACATGGTTTTGTTCATGTAGGATCATTCTTCACAGAAGGTTCCCTTTCAAAATATTCCCCTTCGGATATCTGTGAAGTATTTTTTATTTCTTACATAATTTCCCTGTAAGCAAGTATTACTCAAAATATGGCACAGTTAGAACCAGACCCTGGAGTATTCTTCTGAAATGAACAGCACAAAAAATTCTTACTAACTCTTCCTTCTAGGGAGCTGTTGATTGAATCCATTTCTAAATTGGTCACATTTTACATACAAACTGGTACCTATCAGACAACACACAGAAGCCAGGCACAATGGTTCTTATTGTTTTAGTGATCAAACATGTCTATCAGTAGGGAAAAAATGATTATTCACTCAGTCCAGTCACAAAGCATGAATCAGATGTGTAAATGAACAATTATGGAATAAAATCCATTAATGTAAATAACGATACTGTTCTCTCTTCCTCTCATTATTAAAACAAATAAAACCAATAAATTACACATAAAGTTTGAAGTAGCCAGTAATGAAAAGTAGTATGTCACAGAGATATAACAGCTAGGATGAATGTGAATATTAGACACCTGGTGGTTATTCTTGCTGCTAAAAATCTTTTGTTTAGCAACTACTTATTTCCAGAACAGCTTCTCAGTTGTTTAGTCAACTCCACCATCTAGAATGTTTGTTTCTTCTTGTGGACATATGTACCTTGTAGCAATGCAGAGGACTGGTTTGCGTGCTCTTGATAAATAAAGACTTTCAGTAAATAAATACTCATCAGAGCTCTCCAAATGTACTTTTAACCAAATCAGTTACACTGAATGTCTGTCATTAGCTGTAAACAATAAGCTACCACCTCTACCGTCAGGTTGGATATTTGAGAAAGGTTCTTTGTCAGAGGGTGTTCAGGCCCTGGAACAGGCTCACCAGGGCAGGGGCCATGGCAGTAACCCTGCTCAAGTTCAAGAAGCATTTGGACAACATTCTCAGACATAGGGTTTGAATTTTGGGTAGTCCTGTGTGGAGCCAGGAGTTGAACTTGATGTTTCTTGTAGGTCCATCCAAATTCGGTTGGAATTGGATTCTATGATTCTTAACTTTAGATCAGCCCTTCACAGCAGAGACACTGCTTATCAAATACCTGCTCAAGAGAATGCATTGGTTACTGACAAATTTTCAACTGGAAGACAACCTTTTTCACATAAACATATCAGAAAACATCATAATGTGGTATATAAAGGTTTTATTAACATTTGAAAAATTCTTTGTGATTCGTTTGTGTATTTATCACGCTTGGATTTGCAATAGGGACATTCAAAATAATCCAAAATCTTACCATATGATCAATTATTAAAAATAATGAAATAGGATTCACCTGGTGCAACTCTTGACAAAAAACTGACCTCTTTTCTTTTGTCAGCCATTTTTTTCATCACATCATTGTTTTTCTGATTATCACTGCTGTCATTCAAACTGGAATCACCTTTAGGTGTAGACTTCAATTGGTATACTTCTTAAATTCCCTATACATCTATGATTTTAAAATGAATAACAAGCATAAATAAGCAGTTAAGTAATGGTTCTGCCAGCAATCCAAACATCACACATTTTATAATTCACTGTAGGGTACAATATGGAAGCTTCTTTATATTTTTTTTCTACTGGTATTACAGCCTTACAATCTTTCTTTCCTTGATCTTCTCCTGTCTTTGACATTTTTTCCCCCTCTCCCAGAGGTCAACACATCTTCATTCTAATATTTGCTTCAGCTTTGCTAAGATTCTTTCTACAAAGCATTCTAAGTTCTACAGAACTCAAATGACCTGCCCTAGAATGACGCAACTCTCATCTCCTTAAGAACCAATCAAAACTCCTGCTAATAGAATACTATGAACGAGTAAAAACAGATCCAGACTGGATTCATGTGACTTAAGCTGTGTCTTTCAGTTGTCACAAGGTTCAGATTCTAGTGCAATATTAGAGCTCCAGAACAACCACACCATCTCTAAATCCATCAAAGATGTATAAATACAACGAGTAATGTAGTGGAAGCTTTGCACACAGAGGGTGGTGACGCACTGGCACAGGTTGCCCAAGGAGGCTGTGGATGCCCCATCCCTGGAAGCATTCAAGGCCAGGCTGGATGTGGCTTTGGGCAGTCTGGTCTGCTGGTTGGTGACCCTGCACATAGCAGGGGGGTTGAAACTAGATGATCATTGTGGTCCTTTTCAACCCAGGCCATTCTATGATTCTGTGATTCTCAGTACTTGGAGAAAAACAGGCATGCCCATAGGATGATCCAGTACATTCTAAAATAGGTGTTTGGACTTCATTTCTTTTTCCTCTCTTTGCTTTCAGTGCCAAATGAACTTGTATTGCTATGTAGGACAAGATACTTGTGTTTTATATGAGTACAAGATGACTGAGTTTAATTCCAATTAAAACCTTGTTTAAGTATTATCAACACCACACGTGTTCTCTAAGGAAAGTAATGTTAAGCAGCAAGTTATTAAATTAATATTATTATGTTATTATTATATTAATATATATATACACGCTGCAGGGAAACACCCCCGCGGCGGGTAACGGCCCCACCACGATCCCGCTCCCTTACTGCGCCTGCGCATAACCTCCCGCCCCTCCTTCACGAGGCACCAATAGAGAAGTCGCTGAGGATCTGTGACTGCTGTGGGGGCGGTACCACCGTGCCTCTCCTCCAATAGAAAGGCGGGTTCCCGATGTTTTTTTTGTTTTTTTTTTTTTACTCTCTTAGCCAATCAGCGCTGGCCTTGGGTGGGGGGGCATTTTCAAACTGGGAGAGGTACGCGGCCTAGTTTAGTCTGCCCCGTGCGCGGCCTGGTCCCGGTCCGAGCTGGCGGCGGTGAGCGCGGAGCCGCGGTGAGTGCGGAGTCTGGCGCGGTGTTTCCGGCCGTGGGGTTCCGGGTGCCCGAGCGACGCAGGCTGTGGGCCTTGGGCCGCTTGCAGCCGGGCTGGCTTCCCGCCGGCTCCGCCCTCGGCTCCGTGCCGCGGGTAGGATGCGGGTGCTGCCCCGTGGGCTAAAGGAGCGGGGTCTGTGCGGGTGGCGGTGGGGCTGGCGGGGCTGCCGCAGGTAGTGGGGAGGCACGAGGGTAGAGCTGGGCGGGGATGGCCGGGGCCTCCTAGGTGCATTGTAGCAGTCTGTGCCGGTAGTTGGGCGAATGTGGAGGGGCCTGTGGGCTAGGACGGAAAAAAAGAGACGGATCTTGATGTGTGCTCAGTTCAATTCCGGGTGGTGCAGGTGAGAACGCCACGGCTCCTCCTCCTGAGGCACTATCCTGGGTTGTGCCAGGTGTCCGGTTGCTGCTGAGCTGCATCTTTGCACCTTTGGAACCGAAAGCCTCGGTGCCTTTGTTGCTGCTCGGTTCTCCCCTGCCTGTTGGGAGCTCACACACACCATGCAAGTTGCAGGTTGGTTGTGCTGCAGCAGCTCACCTGCATCACTGGTGCTGAGCCTTTTCCTGGCTGGCACTGTCTTTTATCTTCCTGAATCCTTTTGTGTTTTGTAGCCAACAATTTCTGTATTTCCTACTTGGGGTTAATATTGCTCATTCTTTCTTTGAGTGGTGATTTTTTTCTGGAGGTTGGGTTTCTCTTTCAAGAAATCATGATTTAGGTTTCAGTGTTTATAGGTGAATACGAACAATTATATACGTATGTGTATTCTCTTACATTTGTGGAGAAGCTTAGTTACTGTGTTTAACTGTGTTTCTGCTGGTGAGGCCCCACCTTGAGTGCTGCTTTGAGTTTTGGGCCTCTCACTGCAAGTAAGACATCAAGGCCCTGAAGTATGCCTAAAGAAAGAGCAGTGAAGCTGGTGTGGGGCTTAGAACACAGGTTTTTTGGGGAGCAGCTGAGGGAGCTGGGATTGTTTAGTCTGGAGAAGAGGAGGCTTGGGGGAGACCCTATCACTCTCTACAATTAAGTGAGGGGAGGTTGTAGTGTGGAGGAGGTCAGCCTCTTCTCCCATGTGAGTAACAATAGGGCAGGAGGTAAGGGGCTTAAGCAGTGCCAGGAGAGGTTCAGGTTGGATATGAGGAAACACTTCTCAGAGTGGTAGTGCATTGGAGCAGGCTGCTTAATGAAATGGTGGAGTCACCATCCCTGGAGGTGTTCAAGAGAAGGGTAGATACTGAGGTGTATGGTTTAGTCGGCATGGTGGTGATGTGTTGATGGTTGAACTAAATAGATTATCTTGGTGGTCTCTTCCAACCTTAATGAATCTATGATTCTATTTTGGTGAAAATACTGGCTAGACTTGGTGGCTACACTTGGGAATAGGCTAGAAGCAAGTTATTGGGTTTATCTAGTTGGATAGCTTACAAAATCTTGTAACAGTTCTTGTAATCAGGGAATCATGCGGGATGTGAAGGGAGCTGAAGCTGGGGAGGATTTGTAAGGTAATGCAACTTGTTGGATAACAGGTTTTGTTCCACGAGCAGTTACCTGCTTTCTAGGAAGAACATCTTTTAAAATCTGTCCAGGCTAACAAAAGTTACAACATTTCTTTTGTATTCCTATCATTGCAATTTGTTCTTCTGACTTAAACCTAAAAAATTGCTTTTTTTTTTATTAAGCAAGCTCTCTGCTTTCATGACTTCTCCCATTTGATTAAAAAAAACTCGGTGGTTTGTAAACTTGACTGTTCCTTCAAAGTTGTAATAAAGACTGGTTTCTGCTGCAGTACCTGTGGACTAAGTGGATATATGACAGAATGCCAGGCATTTCTAATGATTTGCCATGTGTTGGTACATGCTTCTGTTCTTCTTTGCCTTAAACACAAATGGTAAAGTCTTGAGGAGCGGGACTTTTATGTACTTACATGATAGATTCTAACATTCATAAAAGGTCTGTATTATTACCGTTGTGCTTAAGCAGTGTTGGTATAACTGCACTTATAAAGGATTGTAGTATAGTATTGCTCTGCTTTCTGTAATGGTGACAATTTTCTGTCCTACCAACAAGCATGTGCTTGAGCAGTCAGCAAATTTGAAATATTAAAGAGAGTACAAGAAAAACATAATGCAAATGCTGTAGAAGATAAAGGTTACGTTCTGTTTTACCTTCTTTATCTCCAGGGGCTGGAGCTCCATCCCTACAAAGACAAGCTGAGGGAGCTGGGCTTGTTCAGCCTGGAGAAAAGTAGGCTGCAGGGTGACCTCATTGCAGCCTTTCAGTACCTAAAGGGAGCTGACAAACAGGAGGGGAGTCAACTCTTTGAAAGGGTTGATAACTAAAGGACAAAGGGGAAATGGTTTTGAGTTGAGGGAGGGGAGATTCAGGTTGGATGTCAGGGGAAATTCTTTACTATGAGGGTGGTGAGGTGGTGAAACAGGCTGCCCAGAGAGGTTGTGGATGCCCCGTCCCTGGAAGTGTTCAAGGCCAGGTTGGATGGGGCGCTGTGCAGCCTGGTCTGCTGTTAAATGTGGAGGTTGGTAGCCCTGCTTGTAGCAGGGGGTTGGAGATTCATGATCCTTGATGTCCCTTCCAGCCCTGCCCATTCTGTGATTCTTGTTTGCGCGTAATTTCCCTGCCTGTAGGGAAGGCAAGATAGCTTAAACATAAGGGGAAAAGTGCTAGAAAAACAACAAAAAAGTTCCTGATTTGGTGATGTTGGTGGCATTTTTCCTCTTCTGCACAAAAGATTTAACTTTGTTATTCACTGTGTAGTATCTTTGTAGAAACTTTAATTGGGCCATTGGAACAGAGCTAGACATATGTTTTATATAATAGCTCTCATCATAGTAGTCTGGAAGCATAAGAAAAATCTAGGTAATGGAGTGGCATAAGTGTCTTCTAGTAAACTGACTTATTTCCTTTTTTATAGGAAAAGTGCCAGGCAGGCTCTTGGGCACTTGCTTAAAATTTTGGCTGCCTTCTGCACTTTCTTCGATAAGCAGATGTATTTTAGTAGATTCCAGGAGCAGGAAGAGTATGTCTTTTTTTTTAAGTATTATTTAACAACAAAAAAACTTCATACTTTATTGAAGTTTCCATCTGTGGAAAAACTGCATCTTGATTTGTTGAGAAACATTGCATGACATTGCAAATCCATCATTCCAAGTCTGATTGCTATTATTCTCTTTATTATCAATAAGTTTTATTGGTTCTATTGCACATGGGAGCCTGTCTAACAGATGTGACCACTTCATGCTTTTACAATTGAATGTATGTATAATTGCATGTTGATGTTATAACTCTTCGCTGTCTTGTCAAATTTTGAAGATGCTTCACAAATTCATGGCAGATACTTTTTTTGAAAGTAATGTAGCAGGTTTAGCCATTGTGATACTCTGAATACCTTCTTGTGACTGGACTTTGGCGTGAGTGAAAGAGTAGTTGTGACTCATGACAATCCACAGATGATTATGCTCTCAAGGTATTTTTCATCTATACATTTCATACGCAGCGGATGCTTCTGGAAGTGTTTGCATGTAGTCCACAAGTAATTCTTGAGCATTTTTTTTTTTGTGCTGGTTAGTACTGTTAGTAATTAGGAATAGTTTTATTGGTTTGTTTTAATGAAAACTCAGTTTTTGTGATGGTATGAGTATGCAGGAAGCTTACAGTATTGATACCTGTGTACTTCCGAATATCTAATCATTCAATTTTTGATACTCAGGAACTTCTTCAGGATGAAGGACTGCATTTCTTGCCATTGCTGGATTCTTGGGATCATCTGAAGTAACCTGACCCTCATCCACTTCAACTTTTTGACAAAGCATATCAGTTCTTCAGAAGTTTTCTCCATATTGCACATATTGAATCTTAGTCAGTTAAGACGCTACGTACCAGAAATGTAAGTTTGGCAACTGACTTAAGGTCAGGTTTATATAGAAAATTACTGGGTTTTTGTCTGCTACTGATGACAGCTTGCCACTAGAAAAATAAAACCTTAGTGTGGATGAGGAAAACAGAAATAGTGTTTTGAAAAAAATCTATCTGGGAATCATTAACAAGTATAGTTTTAATGAAAAATCGTAGTACTGGAACGTATGACATTTCTTTTTATGTTCTTGCTGTTTAAAGTTGTCTAAGGCTTAGCTTCTGGAAGTTGACTTCATCCATACTCTTAATGGGTACAGCTCAAGGACTGATCTTTAAGAATGTTCTCAACTGTAAATAGGAGATCTGGAGTGAAAATTTCTGTATTAATTTAGGGCAAAACTACAACAGGCTCCAAAATCTTGTCAATAAGGAAATGATCTTATTCCTGTCAGGTAAGTAAGTATCATGTTTGGAATGGCATGTAAACAGCCTTTGCTACAGTAATCACCTCTCATTTTTAGCAGTGTGATTCCTAAAAGATGGGATTGTTTATAGAGGCTGTCTCAGAACTTCTCCTCTATGTACTCTGGGGAGGAATGTGTGGCGAAGTACTTTTTTTAAATATGTTTTTATTAAATGTACTTGTGAAGAGAAATGGGGGGGGAAGTTCTAGTCTCATCTCACTGAAAAATTGCTTTTCAGATAGCACTGACTGATACGTTGTCTCTAGTTTTCATAGTCCTTTCTGTGTAGTTCTTGATTACATCTCTGGGGGTTATGTTTACTTCTGCTTAATTCCACTGAAAGTACTTATTTTTCTTAAGAAAGGAAGGAATCATTTGCAGAACTTAGTGGATCTTTTGCTATTCTACAAAGATATTGTAAGGTGAATGTCTTTAGCTCTTAACACACTTTGTCAGGCTAAACCTTGGGCTTTACATAGTAGGTTCAAAATGTTTCTAAAATAATCTTTTAATGTAGATTGGAGTGTGCTTTACATTCTTGATAGCTATTTCTAGTGCAGGAAGGATATAAGTTACAGCAGCTTCTGCTGTATAAAGAAGTTCTGTAAGCATGGTGAACTTTCTGGTTGATGGTCTCTAGGAAGAGCTGAGTCTGCTGCTTTCAAAGAATTGCAAACTTCGGGTGATAACTGCTCTAAAAATTAATCTTGAGACTCCTGAAAAAGAGTGAAAAGCTTATCTTTTAGTAAGTGGGATTTGGAGGTGGATAGATGAACTTTTTCTTATTCCATTCTGTTGCTTCTCTGTAATTAATCTAAAATAGATCTTAATTCTCCCTTCAAGCAACTTTTCATCGACTTATACCTAAACGCAAACATTCTGTAATGTTTATTACAAGCAATGCTGTATAGTAATTTGTTGCTTATTTTCTGGTTCACCTTTATTCACTACATTCACTGTTTGTGTAATATCTTAGAATTATTTTGAAGTGAGGCCTAGGATGTAAAATTTTGCAGCAGGAAGAAGTAATGTGGACTAAAATGGGGAGATGTTTCAAAGCGTTTGGTTTAGAAGCTCAGTAATATGAACAAATGCTGCATGTTTTTCAATTAGTGCTACTTTAAGGAAGAATTTTGTTAAAATTGAGGCATAACCAACCCAAATATACAGATATTTTTGAGTGTCTCACCACCCACCTGTATATCTGTATTAAAAAAAATATATATATATATCTTGCCCATGGAGGGAAGAAATAAGGCTGAAAGATGAGTCATAACTACAACATGGTTACTACCTCTACTGTAAGTTATACCTGTTATGGAAATGGAGAAAAATGAGAATTGTTGAAACTTCTAGTTCAGAGTATCAAACTTTCTGTGTAAAACATGTTTACACTTGGTGGAGTTGTGGTAGGGCTGAGGCATGTTAAGTGGAGCCTAACTCATCCATACAGGTGTCATCAAATGAAGTCTCTCCTTCCTTCCTTCCTTTCCTCTTTCTTTTCCATGTGATGAGACAGTTAACCCAAAACACCAAGGTAATAAAGAATAATATAAAAATATGTATATATTATAAATCCTATCCCTATTTTTAATGTGAGATTAGTTTTTTGTGGAGTTTATCTCTGAGCCGGGTCACCATGAAGTCTGACAAGTCCTTGTTCTATTACTGTTTGTTTGAGAGGTGTGGCAGAATGCGTGGCTAGAAGCAGAAATTCCTAGTGATGCAAAACTGTGGATTTAGGTTGTAGGTTAATAAATAATCCTATATGTTCAGGTACTACTTCTCTTGGACAGTTAAGACACTTTATTGGGAAGGGCGGCTGTGATGCATGGACTAACATCTGGGCAGACCAGTGAAGTGTATTGAATGCTTTTGTGCGTTCAAGTTGACTTTTATGAAGTTTACTTGTGTGACTAAATTAACCAAGTCTTGTTAGACTAGTTATTTAATGTGAGTCTCAATTTGGAAAGTGTAAGTGAGGGACTCACCTGTTTTGATTCCAGTTAATGCCAGTTACAACTGGGCTCTTCAGTAACTTCCCTGGTTTCACCTTCTGTCTGCAGATGGAGGAGGAGGAGGATCTAAGTGAAAGAGGATTGCCACGAATTGCTTCAATCATGAGTAGGGTTAGAGACTTGAAAAACAAATACAAAAATGAAGACAATATCACAGATGAACTGAACTGTACTAAAATATCAGCTGATACAACAGGTATGTGTTTGTAATTTCTTTCAGGTATGCAACTGAAGGAAAAAGAACTATTAACTATTTTAAACTAGTAACTATTTTTAAAGTGTAGTGTTTCTCCAGTATTAGAGACCATGAGGTACATTTAATCTCCTTACTTAAAAAAAAAAAAAAAAAAAAAATTGATGGAGGGGGAGAAACAAAACAAAAGCCCCATAAGGCTAGTATTGCGTGAAAACTTTTTTTCTTCCATTTGTATTGGCTACGTTTTATTCTGCTGTGTTATTTTTCTGTCAGATAACTCTGGAACTGTTAATCGAATAATGATGACAACAAATAATCCAGAAGATTGGCTGTGTTTTTTGCTTCGGCTGGAGAAAAAGGGTGTTCCTCAGATGGACCTTAGCATACTGAATAGACTCATTGGTCGCTACAGTCAAGCAGTAACTGCACTACCTGCAGAAAAGCATAGTGAGGATGAGAACTATGCTCGCATCCTTGTGAGATTTGCAGAGCTGAAAGCGTAAGTACAAATTTTCAGTTTCCAGTACAAGAAATTTCATCAATGCCTTCTGGATTTTCATGGTGGTAAAATAGTATGGTGTGTTCTTGTTAGTGGCTCCTTGAAATTGAGCAGCTTTGGGTGCTCTATAGTGCTTGCATCTGTTGTATTTGCTAATGAAAAGTGATTCTTCAGAGAAATTTGATGTAGAGATGTTGTTGCTCTTTCTGGACAATATATGTGAAGTTCATGGGGGAAAGCAGCGCGGAACAGCTCTTTCTAATTTCAGATTTATACTGTAGCTCAGAAGTTATATGAAGGAAATCTGATGTAGGACTTTAACAAAGATCGTAGTTTAGCAAAGATTAAACTTTCAGGATTATTTCTCTGACTCCTATAAATGTTCTATTGTGGCTGTGTGGTAGACAGCTTGCTGTTATTGAATTCATCCAGCCAAACTCCAGTGATCTCCAATTGCCTGTTCTTCCTTCACCCTTACTCTGAAAGGCACATCCCAGCTATATTAAATACACCTTTAGGGTTGGAAGAATTATTCTATACTTTTAAAATATGATTCTGTACTTTTACAACTTATGAAGTGAGTTCTCTTTGTAGTTTACTGCTTTGATTAGTGCAAGTTTGAACTGTGATTATTCAGGTGTTTTCAGACCTATTTTAGGGCAAGATTATAATTTTTTTGTAATAAGTTCTATTGGCACTCTCAGTACTGTGAAATTGAAGATATTTTTGAAGAGCTGCATTTCAATGTCGCGGTAATCTTTAACAGTAGAAGTCTCAGTGCATGTAGCTAGTATCGCTTTGTTCTTTATACCCCTCTTAGTACAACTCTAGCAGGTGTTTTGGTCTTAGTCTACTTCTTTTTCTGTACTATCATCTCCATGGGTTTTGTTGCATTGGTTTTTACTTCCATTGTGTGGTTTTAGTTATTGGTTGAATCTGCTGCTGGTAAACAATCAGGAGTGAATAACATCCTGCTATGAATACATGGCATCCTGAAGATGGAAGTGGTTTCTTTTAAAGTGTTGGAGTAAAATATAGATCAGAAATACCTTCTATTTCTAAAGATATGGAAAGATCTTTCTTGATGGTCACTTGTTTTTCAAGATTTTTCAAGGTTTATACGATGCTTTTTTGTTCCACACAAACTTCAGGAAAAACTTCAGTAAAAGTTTTTCCTCCCCACATATTCAAAATCAAATATCTTCAATGTAATAATTGCTCCCTATTGTCCTCCCTTATCCCTCCATCCTATTTTGCAGCCTCTTAGTGTAGAAGTGGATGCAGTTAGAGAAAGGTCCCCATTATCTGGTGTCAGCATGCAGCTTGGAAGATGTTGATGAGTACTCTGGGGGGGAAAAACAGCCATGTGTTCTTTATTACTATTGATGCTATTCCTCAAAATGAGCACCCAGTCTTTTTTCATATTTGAGCACGTTTTTCTGTTTGGAAAGGGTCAGTTTAATTTGTTTCAATTACGAGATATCTTTTAAAGACTCTTTGCTTATATGTACTTCACAAATGATTCATAATGATTCTGAAAAAAAGAATGTAGAATGTTAGTATGTGTTTGATTCCATGCTTTGTAACTAGTGGTATGCTGTCTTTACAGTCTTCAAGATCCAGAGGAGGCACGAGACCAATTTCATCTGGCCAGACTGAACTGCAAGAAATTTGCTTTTGTGCATGTGGCTTTTGCACAGTTTGAGCTATCACAAGGTATGTAAAAGAAGGCGTTTGTTGCTGTCTTCTGTTGCTATAGGTTGTCTTTTAAACCTCTGCTGTTACATTTTGCAAGGAAACTGATAGGTATTGTCAGAAAATGAAATAACTGGATCTCGTTTTGATTTAAATTTAATTAGTGTCTTCATTTCTGATACTGTTACATGCAAATATTACTAGTTTTTTCCTTTTTAGAAAAAAACTTTGAAACAAGGTAAAAATTAGCTGTTTTAAAGCTTTGACTTTATTGACAAATTTGAGGCTCTCAGTGGTGTGAAAAATGATTATGATTATCAAATCTAGGTGATAATATTCCTTTAGATACTTCAAACTTGTGAGGAAGACCATCTTTCCAAAAAGCAACTGTAGATCTTTGTATTTTGCTTAACAAAACATTGAACTGTAAATGTGATCTGGTTGATACAAGTTTTCCTGTTGCTCAAGTTTTTAAGTAGCTTGACTGCTTTTGTTTCCTGTTTTGCTGTTGAAAGTTGGTATTGGGACAGTGGAGATGAATGATATCTTCTGTTGCTTAATACTAGTAGTAAGCTAACTTCATTCACAGTGTCATGGAAGTCATATTCCCATCAAGTCAGGGAGTAGGAGTTAGTTTTGTCAGTGTTTAAAATAGAATGGTACTCTGTCAAGTTTACTGCAGTGGTTTAGGCAAGCCATTTTGACACAGTGATAACATTTCTAAAAAAGAAAATGGAAGAATAATGGATGAAAAAAATGAAGAAATAGTGGAGGTTGTGGATGCCCCACCCTGGATGCACTCAAGGCCAGGCTGGATGTGGCTCTGGGCAGCCTGGTCTAGTGGTTGGCATACCCGCCCATGGCAGGGGGTTGAAACTAGGTGATCATTGTGGTCCTTTTCAACTCAACTCTGTGATTCAATGATGTGAATCTAATATTTGAACTGTCTGTCTCCAGTAGGATTAGTTGCACTGAGAGCAGGTTTCTTGAAAATAGTTTATGCTGTTACTGGGTGTACTGGATCTGCCTTGAGTGGAGGTTTTCCGTCATAGGTGCTGGCTTTTTAGGTTTGTGTATTTTTGTTAACAGTGCTGATAACACACCAACATTTTAGCTGCTGTTGAACACCGTTTGCTCAATCTCAAGGCTTTTGCTCTCATTCTGCTTCTGACCACAGTGAGTGTGCTGGCTGTGAGCAAAAGGACAGTTGATTCAAACTGACTGAAGGAATGTTCTATGGAAGATAATATAATGTTCAGCAGTAAAAGCCGGGGGTAGCCTTTTCATGGTAGTTGCTTGGGAACTGGCAGGACACCAATCTGCTGGCAGGATTTGGGGATTGCTTTGTGTGACTTATTGGTCTTATTCCCTACTTTTTCTTTTTTTTTATTAGGCACTATCTTGACCTATGAGTTGGTTTTGTTGTTGTTGTGTTTTTTTGTTTTTTTGCCTTTGCTCTTCTAGCTCTCCCTTACCCTTCTGGGGCGAGGAGAGAATGAATGACTGGTGAAAGTTTCATTGCTGGCCAAGACCAATTCACGGCACTCAGAAAAGATCTTGATGTTTTAAGTGATTTCAGGATTTATACCTCTTCAGTTTCTAGATGACTTAGATATTTGAAGTATGTCCAATAAATTGAACCGTTTCGTATGAACCAATGAGTAAATACTAATTTCCTGTATTTCTGTTTTTTTTTTCTTGATTCCAATGTCCCATTTGTAATGGGACAGGAGAGGCCATGGAATTTTTTCTCAGGAAATGCTTGCCACAAAATAACTGGGGAGGAATACTGAGTCGAGTATTTATTTTCTACAAAGCTGGGAGGAGAGGACAAATCTTAAATCTCTGATTTTAAATTTCATATTTTTTCAGATTAGTCAGTTGTGTGACCAGCCATTGCTTGTTATTTTGAGCTTTATCAACAGTATTTAAACTGATTACATACAATGTTCACAAGACAAATTATTGGTTAATTAAGGTGATAAACTGATAGTACTGCAATAGTAAAGATACTGGTAAATACTCATTGCAAGTGTAAAACCCACTGTATAACTTAATTAAAATGTAGAAATGTTACAAGTGATTGCTAATAACTAAATTTCATCCTTCTGTCACAATCACTCATGAACTTAGTAACCCCACAGTTAGGGATATGCTCATGCAATCGTGGTTTTTTTTCCTTTTTATTTTGACAGCAGTCAACACGAAATGAAATCCTAATCCCAAAGGAATTTACATTTTGGCTTTGTCTTATCTCTTGTGTGGTTTCTGATTTGTATCTGTTACCTTTGATCAGGTTGATATGATGTTTGGTAATCTCCCTCTTTGGTGCTTCAAACAGGATTGGAGTAGCATGTGGATGCTACATAGTTAAAGAGTGCTGCTGCGTTTCAGTGAGCTTGGCCAGTTATGACCAAAGGAAAGGGGAAGATTCACATGCTCTGGTACCTCAGCAAGGTCGTTTCAGCAGTGCGTTGGCAATTTGGTTCTGAAGGAATCTCTTCCCTTTTGCATTAGGATGAAAAATTATACTTCACTTGTTTTGAGTGAAATTGTGAGACAAAGCTGAAGTGAAAATTTTGAAACAGTGTTTGACCATGATATTGATTTGCTTATAAACTGAAAGCTCATAACCTGAAAATGGACTAACAAAAGTGACCCTTTTTGTTTAAATAGGCCAGATGAGAAGCTGTATCTTCCTTTTGTGTCTGGGATTGGGTGCTTAAAGCAAGATTATTGTGAATTTCTCAAAGCTCATGACCGTAATTAAAATTCTTTTTTTAGGTCTATGAAGTGTGTTGCTTAAGTGTAGATCATTCAGGCTTCTTTGTGAGCCTGGCATGCTCATAAGACACTTCTGGCTTTGCTTCTTTGCCTTTGTTTCCCATCTATTAAGGACTTTAGAATGATTTTTTTTTTTTAAATGTAGGTGCCTTTCTCATATTCTTAGTTATTCCATGTGATGCTGAGATAAACTGTTCTCATTCTGAATATCATGTCATCTTAGTGAACTGCATAGTTAGCATTCTACCCATGGTTGTAATAATTGATTAGGGGTTTGCAAACAATCCCAATGTACCAACAAAAAACATCTCCTCTGCAAAAAGCCATATACGCTTGCTAAGGATTTGGGAGAAAAATGGTGTTTGATCAAAGGGTTTAAAAAACAGTCATTTTGACTATGCACAAAATAGACCTAAATGAAATCAGACAATTTTACTTTAACATTTACTTGTTTCCATGTCAATACTAAGGTTTATTCTTATGTTTGCTTACTTGAGCGTAAGTTCTGCCCTTCTGGCTCCAATCTTAACTGCAGGCAACATTGACATTCACCTTCAGTTATCAGTGGAGTTTTGAGTGCTAGAGATGTGGAGCTCTGTTAGAGCACAATAAAAACTTATTCATACAGGTGCTATGTCTGTACAGTTGAAGTACTTTACATTTTGTTGCTCTGCAAATGAGAAATAAGACATCAAGAACTTCAAGGTACAGCTGTATATTAACAGCTGCAGCAACATTGAGTCATTTGCTCCTGATGCTTTCTGAACAAAAGCCAAGGGGAAGATTTTGGTCCCAGTGCATTAATTTCTTTATTCATGTCTGATACTTTTTTATAGCTACATGTGTATATATGCTCATACATGCAAACCAAATGCTTTCACATGTCCTGTGGTAAAATATAGCCCATCTGTTTTCTTCTATTTCAGCTTATGGCAAGTAGTAATGTGTAAAACTAATTAAAGAATCACAAGATCAAAACTAAAACAAAAGCAAACTCATCATCCCTTTTCACCCTTCATTTCTGAATTGTAGTGCGTTCTGGATTAATGGTGTTTGACTCAACTGCTGTTTTTAACCTCGATTCTTAAATGTGTTAAAGATATTTTATAATACACATATAATTTTATATCTGGTCAGGTAAGTGCAAGTCCGTAAACCTCTTATGCTGCAGAGAAAATGACTGATTTTAGCTTTTGTGTTCTGTTTTCTTATGGTTCTAATGCTGAAGAAATGCTGAGAATGCAGTTATGAAGTCATAAATCATATTTTGAGGCTCAATTACTTGTAGAAAAAGAACTGGCTTATGTGATTTATTTGTAAGTACTTCTAGGCAGTGTCCCAAAAGTGGAAAACTAAGGGGGTAATGTGCAGACTAAACAATGCCTTGAGAGAATGATGGAAAATTAATATGACACCATAAACATAATTATGTCTTCCAAAGAAAAAAGTCTGTAAAGACCATGTTGCTACTGTGCAATTGTTTTTATTTGCTTTTTCTCTAATGTTGTGTTCTTTATTACTTAGGAAATGTGAAGAAGTGTAAACAGCTCCTTCAGAAAGCTGTGGAGTGCTCTGCTGTTCCATTGGAAATGTTAGAAACTGCTCTACAAAACTTTAATTCACAAAAAAAGCAGTTGCTTTCAGATGAGGAAAAGGAGAACTTTGCAGGTAATTGCAATCTCTCAAAATACTGATTGATTTTTAAGCACTTTGTACTGCTAAATGGAAAAATTATTTCAGTGTTTGTCCTTTCTAGATACAAACTCAAAATCCATTGCTGTCCAATAAACAGTTATATTTGTCTATTCTTCATCTTAATTCTTCAATACCTGGCTCCATCTCTTCTCAGGAGTCATCAGAAAGTAAACTTTTTTGTGAAGAGTGTATTTTTTGCTTTATGTGAGGACAGAAGTAGTGCAAAATAAATCTGATTTCATAAGGGATCTATCTTCAGAAGCATGATAGAGATTTGCTGTTTCCTTTTAAGTTGACCTTAATATGAAACGCTTTATGAGGGGGCAGTAAGTATTTGGTAGTGCTTACAGTATTATTCAGTCATGGTGTTTGTTTTTAATAAGCTTTGTTTTCTTACTGACATCAATTGCATATCTGATGAACTGTGTCTCAGGATAAGTTAATCTTCATGGAGAGTGCCGTTTGTATTTGATATTATTTGCTTTACTTACTGCAAATCTTACAGGTATACCTGTGAAAGAATATGTGCAAAAGGCTTATCTGCCATTTAGTAATTAATTCAGGGGAAGAGTGGACTCATCTAATTTTAGTTTATGTTAATTTGTAACAGTAAGTGCTTGAAAAGTGCTGCATTTCAGTGCAACTATTTAAAGATGAAAGTTTTGAAAAGCAATAACACACTAGAAATGCAGCAACGTAGATGATTTAAATCGCTGAGCTTTGCTTTAGTTGAATTTTGTTACTTCTGGAGCAATAAAAAGGCTTATCTCTTAATCTACAGGCATTTAAGACTTGTCTATTTAATATTGTTGCTTAAAGAGCTGCTTTTTGAAACTTATTTAAAGATAGTAATGCTGTGTAATGCATTTCTTCACACACAGAAAGATTGTTCAGAAAGCTTTGGACAAGAGTTGCATGCAGTTGTAGAGTAATGATGCAAACATAAAAACCTCAGCAAGTCTAGAAGCTTTTGGTTTAATTCTCCCTCCCCTTCCTTCTTTCATGGATGACAATATAGATATCTGATATACTGGGGATGATTTGGAGGAAAAAAACCACGTTTTTTCAGAATGTTCTGAATAGGATGAGTGAGAAGCTGTCTCAAACCAAGAAGAAATTAAAGTATTGCAGATCATTTGAATGTGAGAGTCCAATGGTAAACTTGGGCATGAAATACAGGGGAGAAAAAGGCATGGGAGATATTTATAGGAGTATGAGAATGATGATACTGAATGGGTCAACTGACAATTCAAAGCTATTCTCAGTGTTAAACTCTATATGTTGAAGTACTTATTTTGAACTATTTGACTAAGTACTATATATTGACTTGAGTAGTTCACAAAAAACCCTAGAAATAGCTAAAATGTCAGTGTTCATCTGCTGGAAGTCTAGCTTTTGCTAAAGACAGAAAGAGACATGGGAGGGTTCAAAGTAGAAATGAGTTAACTTCAATGAATTGCTCTAGAACTTAAATGTTACGCAAAATTGTATGTGAAAATGAAAGTCCTTAAGCTTGGATTTCTTGGAAGGTAGTGGATAACCATGGATTCTGTTTGGTCAGGCAATAATTCCCTGTAATGATGACAAGGTCTACACGATGAGGAAGATCTTCCCATAAATAGTTTAATGCATATTCTGTTGTGTGTATTTTTTTTTTTTTTAATGATCTTGTCGTAGATCAGCTTAGCTGTTTATCTGACTAATCAGATGGTAATTTCAAAGAGTCTCATCAGGGTGATAAACTGAAGTTGGGTTTAGTATTCATCTGAAGCTCTTAAAACAGCTCATACTTCAGTGTTCCCTAAATGGAGAGTTAATTTTCTTTCTATATTATACCACAGTTATGCACTGTGTGCAGAGGAAGTTGCTGAAGTGTGATGTACCTTGGTATGTTCAGTGTTCAGATTTCTCGTGGTAATTTTTTCATCCCTGAGGAGTTACCTTCCCTTCTATTTTCCAGCTTAACACAAAAATAGTTTGGATGATGGGAATGTGCATTGCAGTGTTCAGTAGAAATTGGCTTTAGACTTTTGTTCTAAGGTTAATGTACAACTTCAGATAACTATTCTCAAGTCCTTCATGTCTGAGTGAGATTCTCTGTTGGGTTGAGATGGGGCTACTGAAGCTTGCTTTTGGCTTCTGTATCTTTTATGAAGTTGCAGTAGTAGAACACAGCTTGTAAGAGCACTCTCAAATTTGCCCTGAGCAAAATCAGGTAGTCAACTTAGACCCAGCTAATTACTTTGTCTAATTCAGTTTAATTGTTCTGATATGATATATGAGTACTCTTGTACGTGTGATGTTAGCATGCAAGCGAGAAGGGTCCAACAAACAGGCTTTGGTAGCGAGTTACTGAGTCTCTGTAGTAGTAGCAGAGAACTTGTTTATCTATGTTGTTGCACCTCTGAGGTAGTAACACTGGGACAAGCTGGATTTTGGTGCTTAGTTTAGGATTTATTGTGGTTATTTAGATGTGGATGTGGAATAAACAGATTCCATATTTGAACATTTCTAAATTTCCAGATGAATCCGTATAGGACAAGCTTCATATTTATTCTTCACATAGTGCTGTTTTGGAGTGAAGGCTTATTTTCAGAGAGGGGATCTGGAAAATGGACTTGCCCTGAAAGCTGCTGTTTCTTCCTCATTCATTGTTATGCTACTTGAACCACTGTTTGGTATTTTCTTTTGAATGTTCTTTTCCTTCTGCACAGTGGTTGAGGATTTTGAGTGAAAAGTTTAAATTGCTTGGATAGTCTTTGAATATGTTGAATCTCCCTTTGTTTTGAAGTAGTTTACAGTTATAGCTTTGCAGAAATCAAGCAGCTAATATATTTTAGCTGTTGCATGTCACTTTGTGCCTGTTCTAGATATCTCTCTCTGGCTGTAAATCTTTTAAAATTGTATAAAATGTGTGCCTAGATTTATTGGAAATAATGATATTATATATTGATATTAGATTACTGCAAATGTATGTATTTCTTTCTAAATCATTACAAATGCTTTTCTTTAGAAATGCTATCTGTTATACTGTCTGAACAATTCTAACTAATTTACCTACAGTATCAAGTATACAAGAGTCTGGACTTCAGAATATAGTTGGCAATCAGAGAAATATAAAAAGGAATGAGTCTACTGAAAATTCTTCTGCTGTTGCTAAACTTCTTGGGTAATGGCTTTATTTCTTATCTCTTAAAATATTTACAAAAGAAAGCTGTATGCTACTGTATTTATTTATTTACTTATTTTACCTTCAGGGAAGAGAAATCACAAGAACTTGATTCTGTGGTTAGTTTCCACAATCCATTAAGGCCACTAAACAGATCTAACCAGGTATATAACATAAGTTGTTTTCTTTCAAAATATTAAAATTTTAATACTTCATGCTTTTGATAACTTGTGATTTACTCTTAGGCCTGCCCTTTTGGGAGGATTCCTGTTAAACTAGTAACTGATTTTGATGATGTGGTGCAGGAGATGGATGTCCCTCTTACAGCTGGTGTTGTGAAAAGGTATAGTTGCTTGATTTTATTGCAATGCAGCAGGCTTCCATTCTCCTTTTCAATGGGCATAGTTTTTCTTACAAGACAGGGGGAATATAAGGTATTAATAATGTTAAAAGTTAAAGATTGACAAATAGTTGTAATTGTGGTAGATATTAAACATCTTCCTAATATAATGCTGAGATTGTTTATATAGCAGCATGTTTCAATTTCTTATTCCAGCAAATCAATAGCCTCAACTGAGGCAGAGACTAAAACAAAAATGATTTCTGTTGAAAATTACTTTGGGATTTGTAATTCTAGTTCCAAAGATTCTTATTTTCCAAAATATTTTTAAAACCTCTTCTAGCCATACTGTTATAATTTTTCATAACAATGGAGACTTACTGATGCATATGTTAGTTCTATTATGAAAGCGACTATGCTTATTTTAATGTAACTGCTCAGCAGCAGAAGGATATACCGACTTAAACACCATGTTGCTGTGTGTGTTCCAGAGCTTGAAATTTACTTTGAAGCCTATTGTTTGCTAGCTGTACTTTATTACTGTTTGCAGTAGAAGACAACCAATGAGTCACTTCATGAGATGATAGTGGCAAGACTTCTGTGTTATTTCTCACTTAGCTGTCGGTAGACCCATTTTCCTATGGTTTTTGAACTTCAAACAACTGTCTTCATCTGTCTCACGAAATACAATTGTTATGTTTGCATGTTATGCAATTAACAGTATTATTTCAATAGGCAAACATCTAGCTCCAAATGTACAGCCTTGATTCCACCTTTTCCACTCTCTGAACCAAAACCGAGTGAGAATGATTCATGTGACCTGGCAGACTCAAAGGTAATATAAATATTTTTCAGAAGGACAGAATGAACCCTAGCTGGATGTCTGATGTTGTTAGAAAAAACAGTAACACTTCAAGTCTGATTAAGTAATACAGTAGGATTTTTCTGTTAAGCAATCAGTTGTGAACAGAAACATTCATTGTACTTTTCAGAACTGAATAGTATTATGTGTAATCAGGTGTTAAGAAAAAGCTCTCTGTAAATCTGATGGGAGAAAGAGCACAGGGTGAGGAAGATTTAAAAATCCATCCTATTATTTATAAATAGGCAATGAGATTGCATCTTGACTACAGGACTCTTTCAGCTGCAGTCAGGGGTTTTATCTTGGGACGCATTCTATTTCCATGATGTTAATTCAGTGAAGTCTGTGAAATGATTTATGGAGCTATAAATCATGGCTTTTGATGGAGTATAATTTTGAGCTGCATCTTGCATTTTTGGCTTGTCCTTCCAGAAAGAAAACATTTAGGTCTTTGTTAAACAAATTGTGTGATGGCAGTTGAGTGTATTTAATGGGTTTAAAAGCAGAATCAGTAATCTTTGTGTATCCTCTACTATTTTCTGAAATTTATTTATTTTATGGTATGCTGGTCATTTTTTATCAGATGGAAATGTCTTTTGGGCTCTATACTTAGGAACCATTTTACTTTTTAACATGCTTTTTGTTTTCTTAGTTGTTACAAGAAAAAAATTCTGTGCAGCTACAGATGTTGGATGAGAACAGCTCAGAAATGGCTACCAATTCAGCTGTCACTCTGAAAAACAAAATAGATACAAGTCTTGTGATGAAAAGAGAAGGTAACTTATTAATGTAATGTTCTAGGATGTTGAAATAGAATAAATATTGAAAAATTGCTGTTCTGTATTTTAAACATGGGCTGCTAAAGAAAACATTCTTCTGTGGAGAAAAGGATCTGCTTGGAGTTTGAGAGCAATTAAAATATGAGTTTTGAGTGGTGCCTGTGGAAGTGCCAAAAAAAACTGCAATGACTGTTCAGAAGTCAAATGTGTCCATCCTGTGTGTGGCTGACTGGGCTTGAGATAAAATGTCCAATAAAATGTGTAGTGCTAACTCTATATACCTAATTTTATTATAAAAATAATGTAAATAGGTATTGAAATAGCATCAATATAGGGTTTCAAGTTAAGACTTGCCAGCCTGAGCATGTAAAAATACTGCCAGCAGAAGTGAAGTTTATACAGAAAAGTGTATGCTGACTGACAGCAATTCCAACTGTGGATTAGAACATTCATGGAGTGTTGTCTTTTTAGGCTTTATTTTGGCACTCAAATTATACTAGTTTGCTTTCCTTGTATATGCTTGTAGTTTGCCATGTGGATGCCATAATTAGTTTCTTGTTTCATAATTAGTTTCTTCAAATTTATTTTAAGATGCTTTGTCTGAAGTAAGCTTTAAAAGATCACTGCAATTCTGTCTTCTGTTTTGGGGGGAAAACAAAGTCCAGAGCTCCCTCAGTTAGCTCCCTCAGTCTATAGCACATCCACATCATCCACTGTATTCAGCATTCCCTTCTTTCTCTCCTCTTTATATGTTAGTATGAGAAAGTAGGTATTTTTTTCTGCTGCTCTTTATGTGTGAGAAATTCCCTATTCAGATTAATTCAGACATGCAAACACTCACTTCTGTTTTGGTCAGGTTTCTCTTGTCTTTGTTCCACCTGTTAAGTTACACTTGTATTCTATTGTATTTGGTCAACTTCAGTGCCTCATGCAAGTCTTAGCAGATTTGACATTTGGAAGTAACTTTGGACATTTCTTATCCTGTAGTAATGTCTTTCTGACCTGAGTTGTATCACAACATATGCATTCATTTTAGTCTTTGGACAAATTATAGAACAGAGAACTTTCTCTGTTGTCCATTGCTGTTTTCTTAAGAGGTTTCTTAAAAGTATGAAAATGGAAGTTTGTCAAATGACGTTTGCACTCTTTTAGGACACTGGAAAAAAAAACAAAAACCAAAACAATCCACTTAATGTCTTTTCTTTCCATGTGCTCATTTACATCAGATTTATGAACTTGTACTGCTGGAATCCTTGGTTCATGTGAATGGCAATTGTACTAAATAAATGACATTGAGATTTAATGAGCCTCCAAAGACTTCACAGACAAATGCACTGTTACATTCCCAATTAACATAAATGTGCTTGCTTTAAGTAATATAATGCTTCTACCTTTCACTGTTGTGTTCCTTGATTATCTGCAGTGGTAGCACAGTTATGCTTTTATTTTTTAAACTCATTTTGAAGAAGAAAACTAAGTTTCATATCATTTGGCTTAGATTCTTATTGAAAACACTTAATACGTTCATTTAGAAAAATTTCTACCTTAAGAACTGAATGTATTTTGAGAGTATTCTAGGAGTAACTTATGTGCTAATGAAATATCTACCTAATGCATGGGGCCTGACCATTCCCTGATTTACGTCACAACATAGAACAAGAAGCGTTAGAAAAAGCCTCTTAAAATGTTTATAACAGTCCAGAAAAAACTCAGACTTGTATCAAGTATTTTAGGACGGTAAAGCTTGGAAGGATGCAAATAATTACTCTGATGAAAGTAAGTGAAAATGTCTAATGTAGTGTAATCCTACAAGGTTGGATTTAGGATTATGCGTGTACATAGCTACTTGTGGTAAGAAAGAGGAAAACTTAATCTGAACAATTTTTCAACTTCAGCCCCTTCCCTCCAACTAACTTAAATAAAAGAACACAGATCAAAACTACCCACACCACCAAACCTTACCCATTAGTTTGCATGTGAACAGTTTGGGTTTCAGGTCATACTTTGCCCGTTTGTGTTTTATTTAAGCTTCCAAAGGAAGTACTGTGGGGTGGTTTTGGTTTTTTTTTTGGTCTTTTAAAAATTGCACCCAACTTCTGTTTAGCATATACTTTCTAGTTACATGAATCTGCACAAGCAGTTGGAGGAACACCCCAGCTATGCTATTTGTAGCCTGCTCTGCTGCAGTTTGTCCTGTTAACTCTGAAAAAGGAACCATCTGACTGAGCAACCTTGTTGCTTTATGCCTTTGGCTTCAGTAATTACACTGGATTATAGATTGCCTGTTGCTACAGGCAACAGACTTCTGATATGAAGTATTGCAGCAAGCTTATCCTAAATGCTATATAAACCCGCTCAGGGTGTCCCTGGGTGTTATGGTGCGACTGGTGAATATGATCTTACAGATATTTTCTTTGCCCATGTGCAGAGCATTTGTGTTACTATTATAGTAATACTCTAAGTTTTTTAGGGAAGTTGCCATGTAACTGCACCAAGCTGAATATTAACACTGAAGATTACACTAATGCCTTGTGAGTAACACTTGCTGTAAAAGATGTCAGAATCCAGTAAATCAATGATTCTCATTTATTCTGATGTAGAAAATGAGGGGGAAAAGTATCTAGAGATTGAGGTAAATTACCAGAAACTGTTTCAAGTACTGAATATTAAGTATTTTTAATTATCTGATTTATTCAGAAAACAAACTCCAGTATCAAGAGCTGAAGATGCCAGAGCCAAGGAGCATGGAAAGTCAACAGCAGCAATCCAGTTCTTCTGAAAGCTATAGAAAGCAATTTGATCACATGAAACTGAACTGGGTTAACTCCAGAAAAAAATGGCCAAGTCAAGAAGTGATGCAGCAAAACTGCTATAGAGAGGTGAAGTAACAGGAATATGTGATGGTTTGCTACTTGAAGCTACTTTCACATATTGTGAAAAATGATTTCTTAATGGTGGCTTCTTGTGTGGAATAATACATTTACTTTCTTTAGGGAAAGCGATCAAGTCTTGAGCAATCTGGTCACCCCATTTCAAGAAGACTATCACCACCAGATGCTGTCTCAAAGAAAAATGAGCTATTGTATGTTTGTGGAACACCAAGCTCTACATGTGCTGATTATATGGAGTGGTAAGCTATGTCATTTAATTGCACAGTCACAGGCAGCACTTGGTCTCTGGAACTACTTCAGTGATTTTTAACAGGGATTTTAATTTTTAAGTTCTTCTGTTCAGATAGCAAAAAAGATTCCTGACTGCTTCTAATGCTTTATGTTGAGTTGGAATGTTTGTAGTGAGTGAAGCATGTCATCTCATGGTGTAGGTTAATTTAAAAAAAAAAAAAAAAAAGTGGTTTGCAAGGAAATTGTGCTTGCTTCTTCTACCTTTTGACATCTTGGAAATTTCTGAAAATCAAATTTGTTTTACAGGGTACATAGTGGAGGTAAGAAGTATATATAGGAAGTATTGTTGAGTAATTATGTGATCAGTGAGAGCTGTGCTTTGAACTATATTGAAGGATTGAAAAATTTGTCACTTTACTCTCAACAGAATGAGCACTAAGTGTATAAAATTGTTTTCCAGTTCTGGTATTTGCAGACTAAACACTCAGATTATTACTAGTGGTGTTTTAGCCCAGGTTAATTAAAAAATGGAATGACTTACGTTTCTGAATCCCTAAATTAATATTGCAAGACCCTGGTTAGAGTTTGAGAAACTAATAGCTTTTCATTCAGTGCAAGGTTCAAGCAGCCTGGTGCCATCTGTGTAATGCTCAAGTTTTTCTTTAAATACTTATTTGTAAGTCATGATTCATCCTGTGCCATTAATGAATGAAACAGGGGAAAATGTGTTTGTTAGTGTTACTAAATATGTGGTAGACATATCAAGGGGACAAATCATAAGATATATAAAGGATTTATTGCAATCTTCAGTTTACTTAAATATGTATGTTCTACTTTCTGCTCACAGGCAGCATAGATGACATTCTCAAGAATTCTCATGTTTATCTTGAAGCTTGGTCTCAATATGTTCACTTTCAGTAAAAAACAAAACAAAACATATTTCATTCCTAAATGTTTTCAACAAAGAATAGTAAGCTTAGGAATTAACTGTAGCTTGCCTTGTCTTATGGGCTGCCCTTCTATTTTTATGGCGCTTTCCCTTTCCAGCTTATGAGTGCCAGCTGGTGCCTGAAGAAGGGAGGTTAGTTTGCTACTGTTTTTAAGAAATATTTTCTGTTATAGTTACTCTGTAGATCTAAGGACTTTTAAGTCTAAGTGGAAGAGATCTTAATGCTAATTGTTGAATGCAGCAGGAATTTGAACGGTTGCTGATGGAGTTTAACTTTCAAGAAGGAATGGAGATTTTGTCTTAGAAAACTTCATTTAAAAAGAAGTCTAACTAAATGTAAATCTTCTTAACAATGATTTCCTTTAGTTTCAGAACACCAATTGTAAGGAACAATTTTTCACCAGGATATCAAATTTCTACTCCCTACAGTCAGCTCCCATATTTTCTACCACATACTCCAGCAGCTACATTTCAAAATCAAATGGGCTTGCAGGTAACAATTTTAAACTGTCTTCTACTGTTTTTAGCATGTTTTCATTAGAGACTTCTTTAGGGGGAATGTGTGTATTACATGTATTTTTAATTTAAAGTTGTTACTCATAATTGTGGAATAAGTAAGGGAAAGCAGGGTCGTTTAGTTATCTACAGAATAAACATTTTATTCTGTATTAGATCTATTCACTAATTTGAATTATGTGAGACTTTAAGGCAGAGGTAAATTGCAGTGGAGAACTGATATTAAATGTATTTTCACTTAGTGTATTTCTGTACACACATAATCCTGGTTAGGTTGAATGATTTGAAATAAAAATGTGAAACAAAATAGAATAATTATACAGATGTGGTGGGCTTAAGTAGTAAATTTTGTTGGAATTACTCAACTGACCATAGGTAACTGCATTTATTTTTAGGAGGACAGGAAGTTTTATGACCTCTATTCTGCAGTTTTGTAAGGCCTTTTCAAGGCCTGTGTTTGATATGTTGATGGACAAGCGTATGAAATTGTGCTGCTTAGTAAACTTGTGATGATCATTATACAAGTTACACTGTGGGGATCTTCTGCTTTTAGTAGACATATTTGAGGTTTCTTTCGTATGCTTTGCCTTGTTTGGGAAGATCAAGACAAATAGAAATAGAGCTCCTCCAAGTTCTGGTGCATATGTACCAATAGTTAATTTATTTTTGTGTGTACACAGGTTTCAGCTTCTATACCTTCAAATGAATGCATTGCTGTTAAAGGAAGAGTTTATACAATATTAAAGCAAATAGGTAGTGGAGGCTCAAGCAAGGTAAGATGCTGTATTAGCTTTTTAGATGTAGTCACTCATTTACATAGTGGTATTTAATACAAATATATATATTGTAGTTATCTAATACTGCTTGAGCTGTGTTTGGCTGACACAAAGAACCTGAAACAAAATTATAGGGCCAAGCTTACACTTTCTCTCATGGGTGCAAGGAAGAATAGCACGCAGATGAGATGTGTTACAGTGTTATTCTTCAGAGTTCTGAGTTTCCTGAATTATATTTTATGGCATTGCTATTTCAGAATGTTAAACAAGTATTGATTTCAGTGGAGAGAGAGAAAGTCAAAACAGTGGAAGAATAAAGCCATGTGTGTTGAAATAAAGAAAACAGTAAACAAGTGTACTGACTGCATTTGCTTAGAAAACAGAAGCTACAGAGATAAGAAAGCAATCACTCAACTATCTTCTCTTAGATTAGTAAATGATGGTGGCAGCCCACTTCCTTGTTTTGCTTTCTACATAGGCCTTAAGTTACTGTTAGACTGTTTTACATTCCTGAAGATCTTCTTTGAGGTGAAGAGTCTTAAAATTCCTGGTATCACAGAATTGTCCAAAATAAGCTGAGATTGCTGGGATCTCTGGATGTCATCTGGTCCAACCCCTACTCGCTCAGAGTGCCCAGGACTGTGTCCAGGTGGCTTTTCAAAATCTCCAAGGAGCAGACTGCACAACCTTCCTGGGCAACCTGTGGCCAGAGCTCTGTCAGTTGTACAGTAAATAAATGCTTCCTGATGTAGAAAGGGAACCTCCTGTGTTCCAGTTTGTGCCTGTTTCCTCTTTTCCTGTACCTGGGTGCCACCGAAAAGAGCCTGATTCCATTCTCAGTATTCTCCTTTCAGGTATTTATAGACACTGAGATTCCCTCTGAGCCTTCTCTTCTCCTACCTGTTTCTGTTGTAACCAATGAATTTTGATAAAACTTTAATTTCAGCAAACAAGATCTTCTGTAAATTTACTGTGCTTCTTCCTTTTTAAAAGGTATGTCTTTCCTTTTAAACTCTGGCTATGGTGAAATGGAGGACCATGAAATAAATTGGACTTAAGATTGAATTAACTGTTTTTTCAGGTGTTTCAAGTACTGAATGAAAAGAAGCAGCTGTATGCAGTCAAGTATGTGAATCTAGAAGAAGCTGATCAGCAGACTGTTGAAAGCTACAAGAATGAAATTGCTCATCTGAGTAAACTACAAGAGCATAGCGATAAGATAATCCGTCTTTATAGCTAGTGAGTAAACTTACTGTTCATATAATGCAGTATTGATTTAATAAAGCTGCCTTGAATTTTAACATTTATTTTGTTTTAGTGAAATTACTGATCAGCATATCTACATGGTAATGGAGTGTGGAAACATTGATCTCAATAGCTGGCTGAAAAAGAAAAAGAATATTGATCCATTGGAACGGAAGAGCTATTGGAAAAATATGTTGGAAGCTGTTCACACAATCCATGAACATGGTACTCTTGAATAATTCTTGGTATTTGTATAGTTTATTAGACAGACATGGTGTTTTGAATTTTGGAGGTGATGCTGCTTTCAGTTTTGGTGTAAGCCTAGTGATCTTTGAAGGTGGTATTTACTGTATTGTGACAATGAAACCAAAGTGAGCATATCTTTATTGAAGTAGACTCTCTTGACTCAAAGGGATCAACAAGTATCCCTATAACGTGGGTAAGGATGTTTGTTTTCTATTTCCTTGCAACAGCTAGAAAATGATTTATGTAATGGACTACAGTGTAGGCTTCTGGAACTACTTGTTCTCCATAAAATTCTCATTAAAACCACTTATCCTCTCCAAAGAAATTTTGATTGCTTCTGCACAGATCTGTTGTCTTTACTTAATTCACCTTTTTCACTCCTTGTATTTCATGTATTGTTCAGCCTGGAGAAGAGGAGGCTCAGGGGAGACCTTATTGCTCTCTATAACTTCCTGAAGGGAGGTTGTAGTGAGCTGGGGGTCGGCCTCTTCTCTCGTGTCATTAGTGATAGGACCAGGGGGAATGGTTTCAAGCTACGGCAGGGGAGATTCAGGCTGGACATGAGGAAGGTATTACTTTTCAGAAAGGGTGGTCAGGCACTGGAATGGACTGCCCAGGGAGGTGGTGGAATCACCGACCCTGGGGGTGTTCAAGGAAAGACTGGATGTTGTGTTGAGGGACATGGTTTAGTAGGAGCTATTGGGAATAGGTGAACGGTTGGACTGGGTGATCTTTTAGGTCTTTTCCAACCTTGGTGATTCTATGATTCTATGAGACTCCCTCTCATCCTTACCCATGTTACTAAAATGCATGTATCTGTGTTCTATTTCTGTGTAATATGGTGAAGATTGAAAAAAATTAGGAATAATTAGTTGATTATATGAAGTAAGAATGACCAAGACTCATAGTTTATAAAGCAAGCAGAGTGCGTTTAAGACACCAATGGAGGTAATCTTCAGTGCATTCACTAGATTCATTCTTTTGCTAGATCAAGGAAGCAGAAAAATATTAAACTAAGCTATTTCTATCTTTCTCTTCCTGGCACTCTTTTTTCCAAGTACCAGATTAGCTAATTAGTTAAAAGTAAACTGAAGTAAGCAAGCAGAACAGCTGATATGATGGCATTCCTGACCAGCAACAGCAAACTAAGAAATATTTTATTAGTCTTTTCCTGTCTTTTTTTTTTTTTTTTTTTTTTTTAGGTCACATAGAGGTTGTAGAACTGATGTGAACTTCTTTTTCTTCCTGGTTTTGGCTCTTAAAATTTCTAGTTTCCCTGCTTTTTAGCCACATCTTGTCTAATTTCCTGATTTTTCTGTTATTACAACTGTACTGTATCTATTAATATTGAAATAGTACTCTGTACTTATTTTACTTCTAATATAAATGAAAGCTACTAAAAATCTACTGCCTATGCCATAGCAAAGGAAAACTTGGGAATCTGAAGCTAAATGTTGACTCTGTTTTAAGTGAACGTGTATGCACCTACAGCATAAGTCTAAATCCCCTTGATGGGCCATCCTTTACTGAGAGAAACTATTCAACTTGAGATTCATGAAGTTATTTCAGGGTTACTGAAGATTTTAGTACTTTGAACTTATTATGCGAGTCTAACTGCCAATTAGGGGGAATGAAAAGAAACACTTTAAATGAAATCTGCAAAGAATAATTTAGTTATCACCAAACAAGTGATCTGTGTGTTCTCTCTGTGCAATGGTCAGGTAACTGAGCAATGAACATACTTCAGTAACAGCTTGGATTGACTTGAAACTGTTTTACAGGCATTGTTCACAGTGATCTTAAACCAGCAAACTTTCTGATAGTTGACGGAATGTTAAAACTGATTGACTTTGGCATTGCAAACCAAATGCAGCCAGATGTGACAAGCATCGTTAAAGATTCACAGGTGACAATTCTGGAAAATTGATGTATAGATTTCTGAAAATGTTGTGGTACTTGTTGATTATGTTAATCTCACAGCTTGAATGAGTACTGTACTGATTTCCTATATGCTTTTCTGTACTTTAAGAGAAAAATCAAACTACTTACTAAGTACGTGCCTCATTAAATATTTTCACTAGGTTGGCACAATGAATTATATGCCACCTGAAGCAATACAAGATATGTCATCTTCCTATGGAGAAAATGGGAAATCGCAATCTAAGGTAACGTGACTTTTTTTCCTCCTGTCCTGCATACTGTGTAGTTCAGGCATATAATTCAAAGTTTAGCTTTTTCAAAATCTTCTGCTGAAATAAAACAGAAATCCACTATGCCAGGGTGGTGGTGGGCAGTTTGAAGGCTAAGTACTCTGTTTTCTGCAGAGAGTGTTTAGAGAAGTGCTGAATTGAATTAAATTGCAAGTAAGACAGGTGCATGGACTTGAGGGAGTTGAAGTAGATGACAGAAGACATTGAGAAGTATTAAATGTAAACCAATAATAAACAACTGTCTCAATCCGCAAGGAATGGTATAAAGCAATCTTGTGCTATCAGTATGAATGATATTCAGTGGTGATAATGTTTATCAGACTTTGTGGAATATGTCACTGTGTGTTCTGAGGTTTGGGTTTCTAAGTTATTGATTGCTTCATATAGTGAATTCTACTGATGGTACTTAAAATGAAAAGGGAGACTTTTTTTTTTTTTTTTTAAATCATCAGTCTAATTTGTTCTAGCAATTCTTCATATTTTTGGCTGTGGATGTTTTGCTCCTTAGACCTTAGTCCTGTGTTCAGTGCTTTTGTTGACTCATTTTTATGATTTCTTTGAAAGAATCCTGGTAGAAGTTTGAGGCTTCTTTCCATTTCCTGCTTTCCAGCCTCAAATTTTCTGACATGGAGAATTGCTTGTCTCTCTCTTTTTGCTGCTGTTTGGGATAAACCACAGGATACTCCATATCCTGTTGTGTCAGAAGTTTAACATGAGCACTGTGTTCCTGAAAGGACATGTGTACCGTAGTTCAAGATTTCAGCATTTCATCTCAATTCTTATGATCAGGATCTTCCATAGACTCAACTGAAGGAATCATTCCCTAGCCATTTTCTTGATTGCCTGTTGTGTTGCTCATAGCCATCTGTTTTGTCTGTTCCAAAAATTGATGGAGCTCTTTACTCTATTGCTAGTATCTTTACAGCTGTATTTTAGTATTCTGTATGAGTAGATCTGGCTTAGAAATCTTCCAATAGAAGTAAGAAAAAATGTATGCTGTAAAACGCTCTTCGTGTTTGCTTAAATGAAAGGTTAGGATAATGTCTGTGTCACTGTCGTATCTTGAATCCTGTGAGATACAGGACAATGCTTTATAAACTGAGGTTTGTAAATGATTCCTCTATTAAAAGATTGTATCTCTTGCCTTTAAAACTTTTTAAATTCTTTAAAACTTGTAAATGAAGTGCAGACTTGTTCTGGCTCTTAGCTCATTTCAGTAAAAATCCAACCATCATACTGCTAAGTCAATGCAATGTCTCTTCCACATCCCTCTACTTCTCCCTACCCTCCAACTTCATCTTTTTTTTTAAAAGCACTTCAGTAAGAGGACTGGAAAGTCCTTTAGGGAGCAGCCCAAATGTGGTGGTTGGAATTTGGATCTTGAATCCTTAAAGCCTAGAAGAACTGGACTGTAGTTTCCCACTTTGGGCACAAGCATACCTATGATGCTTTACTGGCTTCCAAGGTGAATTTAGTATATTTATTTGGATTTATGAATATATCCAAAATCAGAATACTGCTATTCAGCTTAAGGGCTTTTAAGTTATTAAAGTTGACTTTTTCAAACAACTTAAAAAAAAAAAAAAAAAAAGCTTTCTTATTGAAAATTACTGAAAGTCACATTATAGTACAGTATTAATAGGTAACAGTGCACTGTTAATCATGTTATCCAATGTAATAGAGCTAAACTATCAAGTGAACTGTACAGTTACCATTTCCTAAGTGAGAAAACCTCTGTTTTTTTTTTTTTTTACTTGTTAGATAAGTCCAAAAAGTGATGTGTGGTCGTTGGGATGCATTTTATATTGTATGACATATGGAAGGACTCCATTTCAACATATAACAAATACACGTAAAAAACTGTATGCTATTGTTGATCCTCATTATGAAATAGAATTCCCAGATATTGCTGAGAAAGATCTTCAAGATGTGCTAAAGGTAATTTTCCCTGAAGATTATTTTTGATTCAAGCAATGGCAGCTTCTTTATTTAAAGCATATTTTCTTAAATTGAATGAATGAATTGTACTTGAGGAGCTTGTTTAACAAATAATGTTAATTGCTGCTAATAGTAACAGGCCTTTTCCCAAAAAGCTAAAGCTAGCTATTTCATGGTTTGTCATAGAAGTCCATTTTCAGCTCAGTAGCAAGTAAGTAAATGTTTAAAGCAGTCTGGCCTAACTCCTTTGAGCCACCCGAAGTAAATTGAGTAGCTTTTCTACAGCCTTCGCCCCCTTCTCGTATCCTGCATGTTTGCCTGCATTTGAGACTTCACTTATTTGTTTTATGCAAAAGCCCTAATCGTGCTGCTCAGGAGGAAACGAAGTGAAATCCAGAAACGTTTATCCCCAACTTTCAAATTCCAACATCATTTTGAGTTTTTCAAAGTAGAGAGATGTAAACATGAGAGCCAACAGCTTCTTCCAATGTTGTAAATGTATAAAACAGAATATCCAACCTTCTTTAGCAATTATCTTCACAGAGTAATTAGGGTAATTTTTTTGGTGTATTTAGGGTTGTTAGTGACTTGACGGTAAGAAGTTTAGGCATGAATTTGGTAGGTCTTGAAATATCCACAGTTTCAATTATAATTCTTAGGAATTAAGACTGATTCTCTTGATTTTTGAAGCAAAATATTCTTCTTGTTTGCAGCGCTGTTTAGTAAGAAATCCTAAACAAAGAATATCCGTTTCAGAGTTGCTGATACATCCCTATGTTCAAATTCAAACCCAATGTCAAACAGGTATGTCTATTTTTAATATATTTGTTAAATAGCACTTAAAATTATGTTTAAGAAATCAAAAGGCTTTTTTTGTACATAGACATTTGCTGGTATTGCAGTAGGTGGTTTTGTTTGGTACCCACGTATGTTATATGTAAGACTTCACTTAAACTTATGATGTTTAATTTTTAGACCATTACTTTCAAAACTGACCTTTTGTCTGTGTCTTACAGACTTGTTGGTAATTATACACAATTGTATACAGCTCTAATGATTTTAAATTAACTGTTAGGTGTTGCAAATGCAAAAGGAGCAACAGAGGAAGTAAAGCGTATCCTTGGCCAGCTTGTTGGCTTAAATTCTCCCAACTCTATTTCCAGAGCTGCTAGGGTAAGTAAATTGGCTTTCCCTATGTCTGTCTTAGCACTGCATGTTCATGCAGTAATGTAAAATGTCTGGTAATGAAAGATGAAGGGATGCATGTACTGTAGTTTTAACCACTGCTGCAAAATCATAGCATATTGTCATGCTTTTGTTTGTGGGTGGTGTGTGATCTCTACCTACTCCTGAATTGGAAGATTTAAAAGGTGGTTATCTTGGTTTATTCTTGCCCTGTTTCTTTTCATTCAGCTCCCAGTATATCTGTATTGTATGTCTTCATTTCTAA